>NC_056729.1:1052708486-1052910986 GCF_019279795.1 Protopterus annectens | reverse complement strand
TCATCATCTCTCTCTACTCTTCCCTCATTAAGCCAATCTTCAAGTATAATGCCCCATTTGGCATTTACCTCACTAGATACATGCAACAGCTGGAAAGTCCACAAAAGTACCTCACGAAGAGGATCCTAGGCCTTAAACAATTGTCCTACATGGACAGACTCCAAAAACTCCAGCTATTCTCTGTCTCATATCATCTACTAAGAGGCAATCTCTTCTTGACTTACAAAGCCATGTCTAACCCAGCTCTGTTAGAAATGCTAAATCTAAAGAAATCCCAATCCCTCTGCACCACATGCTCCAGAGACCTCAACCTCATTACCACAATCAACAGAACATGCTGGAGGGACAGGTTCATAACCCAGAGACTGCCAATGCTCTCGAATAGACTTCCCAAAGATGTCAAGCAGAGCACCTCACTAGCCATTTTGAAGACAAATCTTGATGAGTGGATGGGAAATAGAAAGTTTTCTCCTGTAATACTCTAGTGGCTGTACTTGATAGAGGCACTGGGAACTAATGTTAGGTGGCATGATGCCAGGTCACGTCTGTGCTTAGACTTGTAAAGGCTCCAGGACCATTAGCCTAGTACACACCTATGAACCTATGAATCTAAGCATACATGTAGTGTTCTGTTCAGAATGTGCATGTGCCTCCATGATGGCCCAAAACATGCAGAGTGTGATCTGTGATGTGACACCTACAACAAGTGGTGAATGAACAACAGGCCTCCTACAAGCACCGTGTCAATACACCTGTGTGGGACCTCACCAGCTCTCTGGCTATGGCCAATGTCTGCACTCACTGGAGCCATAGTTGCCACCATTTCATGTTCAATATCCCCACCCAGTGACTGTCCAATATCTGTTGCCTCCAGGGACTGGGTATGTGTTGGCATACTGACTGTGTGCAGTGACAATGGAGGCAGAAAAGGGATGTCTACCTCTGGGACAGATTCAGCCCAATACCCCCACCTGTGCCTCACTGTGGCCACCATCATTATCAGAGTCTGAAGAGACACTTACATCAGGTTGCGTAGAGGGCAGAGACCACCCCACTGGTCACCTGTGATAAGGAAGAAAAAAGCAGCACATGAATACCTGCATTGTTGTGTAGGAAAGATCCAGTTCTCATAATAACAAAGACCCACAACTGGATTAGCAGTCAAATTTTTCCTCTCTGTTTTTGTCCAAAATAGACTTCCTCAGAACAAAATACACATTCAGCTCAAGACCTTTATAACAATCACTTCAAGTAAATAAAGTAAAGCATGACCAGTACAATTTACCTTTTAATTAAGCAGTATGGCACTATACTTGATAAAGCAATGCATAAAAACCCAGTACACCGATCATAACAAATATATTGATATACACGTTTCACTGCCTTATTTAATGCCCTTTCAGCCTTTTTTTGTTTTAAAAGGCATTTTAGAGTAAATGCCTCATTTAAACCAGGAGGCTTATCTTGTCTTAACTGTCACTGCCAAAGTGTTTATATTTGTTCAACTACACTCCTGTCATTACTACCTCTACAATTCTTATGTACCTGTTCCAGAATGGAAAATAAAAACATTCTACACTGTTTACACACAACATTATGCTGAAACAGGGTATTATTCTGGCCCTTAACTTTAATAGAATCTAAATATTCCTTAACAAAACAATGTCATGCTAACCAGGAGCAGGACCACTACCTTGGCCACTACCTGACAGACCTGTGAAAAGTTGAGGATGAGGTAATGTCAGTAACTATGCATGTTGCAGTGCAACAAGTTAATAGATCCATACATCTAATAAATGCAAAAAACATCCACAAGGTCACCAAACCGTCACTAAGAAATAAGCCAAGGTAACCTGGGAAGGCGAAGGAATGAAGCTGTTGAACAGCGCACTTAATCACACCCGAGTTTATTTACAAAACCACAATGAAAATAAAAATAAAAATAATTATTAATTAATTATTTTCATAGTGGTTTTACAAATAAAATCGGGTGTGATTAAGTATGCTGTCCAAGAGCTTCATTGCTTCGCCTTCCCAGGTTACCTTGGCTTATTTCTTACATCCATACATCTCACATTTACAGTACCTACTGTGTTACTGGTTGTATTGGTCACATTCTGAGTATGACAGTACAACTGAGGTAAAACCCTCCCCCCACAAAGAACTAAGAATTGACAACCACGTAAAAGTATGTGGAGCCTGAAACACTGACTGCTACAGTTTTACAATGTTGATCACAGTAAGCCTACATGCATGCTCCTCTGCTGTGGAAACTGTGGCACCCACTTCCATGATGTATGGTGTGATGGATGCCTGGGAGCTGTTGTGTGTACCTACGTTCACCAGGAATTCCTCAGTGGCTGTGAGTTGTTGTTCCACTACAGGCCTGCCACCGGTGATGGCACGATACCTGGCTACATCTGCTGCCTTCACTGTGCAGCACTGATAATGTCTGTTGCACAGTGTTGAACCTGCTCATATGTCCTGCCCTGATGGCCCATGCCATTCACATGACAGACAAGGTCTGCCCACAACGCAGCCTGCTGTTCCCTGTTTTGCCTCCCCCTGGACAGTAGGATGTGATGATGCTTCCTTAGTCCTTGCATTATAATTTCATTTTCCACATCATTGAAGGGGTCATGGCATCTATGATACATGATTCATGAAAGACAAAAAAGGGGAATATATTACAAGATCACATATGTGGAAGTACACTATGTAGAGATACAGCAAGGACAAAATGGCTGGCAGTATCCATTGCTTGCAGTCACATGTCATACTCCACAGTGGTCATACATACTAAGTTTTTGGATACAACTGAGTTAGTAGCAATAGTCAGGTATTCCCGTGTGTCCCATGACAGATATTGCTGTATGATCATACACCCAACACTCAAGTCTACTGTGGTGTGTCCCCTATTGGCAACCCCTGCCAATAATACATCATAGGAATAGTGCCAGACAATTAGCAGTGTGCTATTACAACCACTATAAAGGGACAGTCCAACGAGAACAGTGTGCCACAATGACAACAGACAATGCACCCTTGATGTATAGTACAACCTGTGTAGCTGTAAGACAGAAAGAGATCAATGATATGTCATTATCACAGGTCTACAACAGGCTTAATGATGTATTCCCTCTTCCCCATACAGCTATTCACCCATCTGCATCCTGTTGTGCACAAAATCAGTAACATACCTGATGGAGTGTGGTCCACTCTGATATTAGTGGCCCTCATTTGCAGTACCTGCATTGACATTCTGTGTGAATGCATATTAATGCATGATGTGATACTTTATGCATATATAGTTTTGCTATAGGGATAAGTGAAGTATGTCCCTAACTGCAAGCCTGTGAAAATTAATTAGTGAAAAGCAGATGTCATTTGAAATGCTTTGTGTGGATAAAGAATGCATGACACAGTCATTAATTGCTGCCTTCACAATACTATAAATTCACTTCTACACATCACTGGATTTGAACTTCGGACTGTGTGTGGCAAAATGTACTGTTTGCAAGGTGATAAAGAGACTGAGTTACTAAGTCACTGCTGCAGCATGTGTATTTGAAAGGTATATGTGTACACATACAGTCTGTGACACATTTTCTACATCCATCAGTATGTGCACGGCTTTATATGGATGTATGTGTGCACCAGGGTCCAAGTTGAACATGTATTTTGCCATTAATGTCTTATCAGGTCTCTTTCTAGATGTTGCTACAGAAGGGCACATTTATCTGCTATCACAGGCCTCACTTGCATCTGTTACTATGTCTTTGGCTTTCTAGTGGTGTATTATTGCACCGCAGTCCAAGGTACACTCCTATTTTTTCCATTACTTTTTAGTCAAGTTTGAGTGGTGCAGTGCAGTGAGCAACTCCACTGAAACATGCTTAATGACTGTAACTGGCAATTACTATGTTTTCTTTAAACCACCTGTTTTAAGTAAGAATTGTGTGATGTGTTAGGTTAATGCAGTATTCTGCAGGTGCGATGGTCTTGGGTCCGAAATATGGGACAGGTGTTTATTTTGTAAGTGTGTATTACAAGTTTAAAAATACTTATAGTCAATATATCTCTATTTAGCTGAGCTGAGAGAAGCTGTGTGCTGCTGTGCAATGTGCAGCAACATGCTAAAGAAATATAAAGAAAAGAAAAATGGATAAATTGGAAAGTGGTGAAATGGGGTGCAAGCAGGGGGGAAAACATAGTGAAAGGCAAGTAGGGATGTGCATGAAGGGTGTAGGAAAGAACCATAACTTTATATTTCTTGTACAGCAACAACTGTGCATTTTGACAAATTTCTACATGACTTTCAACTCTCAACCTCACAGAGAGAGATGAGGACAACGTAACTGTATTGTCAAGCCAATTTGGCCAAATTACATGTGCCTAGTGGACACGTGTGTGAAATGGAGAGCTATGTACGGGACTATATTCTTTTTTTGGGACAGGTGCCCATTTGTTTTACTGTGAGAGTGGAATGTTGGGGAATGGACATAGGTACATGTGGGGGAGGTAAGTTGGGTAGGTGAGGATGCATTTGCAGACAGACAAGATAGCAGAAAGGGGTGGTGTGTGACACATGAGGGGGTGAACACCATGGATAGGGAGAGTGTTGTGAAATCCATGTCCCATGTGCCTACAGATAGCAGCAGCATGACTCACATCTACACCCATGGGACTATCAGCACTGCTCCTTCACTGCCCCAAGGGTGGCAGTGCTGCAGGCTGGGCATCGGGGTGATGCTAACCCACCAGGTTGGCCAGCCTGTCCTCAATCTAGTGCAGGTGGTGGTCAAGCCCATGGTAGGCTATCCTGCACACCAAGACAGGCAGCTCACCCTGGGTGACAACACCCCCCTACCGCCGGTTTCAGAGGGGGGGTGGACCCTGTCCTGTGGGGTGGTACTTCCCAACATCACATGTAGTACAGAGGTAGCAGAGGAGGCACCACCGGTTTGGGTCCCAGATGTGCTGCAAGCAAGTGTGAAGGCCAGTTGAGGCAAGAAAGGAGGATCAGCCAGAACCAGCCTACCTTGATGTGCTGTGGTGAATGAGGCATAGCAATATGTTAAGGTTAGTAATAGCCAAACCCTTCTTATTATTAACAGAATTGAACATCATTTTCATTCATCCAAATACATATTAGTGTATAATATGTCCAATACTTAGATTCTTCCCCTTTTTACAATTCTCTATTACAGCTTTATTTAGCAGCAAATGATTATTTGTTCCCTATGACTTTCTTCTGTTAACTTTTTGTTCTAGTGCCATGATTGACTTTTCTTTTAAATGACTATAAACTCTGTCTGCATCAATTCCAGTATATAGTTTGTATATTGTCAAAAAACATGCTATTGGTCTATAGTTTTTAGTATGGTTTACAAGTTCACTCTTAAGGAGCAGTATAATTTTTCCTTCTGTGCAGTTTGGCAGTTACACAGAACAATAGCTATGGGAGATTTATACTTGGTGAGTAAGATATGCAGCACAAACATTTACACATCTAGCATAGCCATGGTGCATTGACCCTTATAGCAATTAGTCCATGGATGACCATGGACACCTTCATTATCTACAAAGTGTTTAGAAATATCATGCTTCTGTTAATAACTATGTTTGTGTAATTGCTGGGTAATACACGTGTCAACCTATACCATTTGCATTGCACAACATTATGTTATGGGTCTAGCCTCCTGTTGGTGTGAACCTTGGCTCTAGATGATTTTCACTGTTAAAGTGATATCCTGACCCCATGTGCAAAAAAAAAACAGGAAAAGGAGTTGTGGATGGATTCATTGACTGCCCTCATATCTAAATTACATGTGTATGTAATAAATCCCACAGTTGAACAGTAATTCCTTTAATGTTTAATTACATATTTCAAGTGCAGAAAAATGTTTTATTGCAAACTATGACAGCTAGATCTCTGAAGTCATAGATTCATAGGTTCATAGGATGATACTAGGTTATTGGCCCAGAGGCCCTTATAAGCCTAGGTAAGAATGTCACCCATGTTCCCTTAAAGTCAGCACCTGTTTCCCCTGTCCAGCAGGGACACAAGTGGGATCCCAGAGGTATATTTTCTGTTTCTCATCCAGTCATCCAGGTTCCTCTTCAAGAGGGCTAGTGAAGCACTCTGCTTGACATGGAGAGGGAGTCTATTCTGCAGATTGAGGGGGGAGTCTTTGGGACACACATCTATCCCGTCAACAAATTCTATTAATGTCACAGACCAGGTTTTGGCCTTCCATGTGGGTTGCTCGAGTGGAGATTGTCTTACATATATGCAGCAACTCCATCAAGGCTGGGTTTGAAATGGCCTTGCATGCCAGACAAAGGTCACCTCTTAGCAGTCTGTATAAAACTGAGTACAAGGACAGGGCTTTTAGCCTATCTGTATAGGATAGGTGTTTGAGACCCTGGATTTTCCTGGTCAGGAACCTCTGTCGTCTCTTCAACAGCTGCATGTGCTTGGCAAGGTACATGCTGAAGGGGGCATTGTACTTGATAATGGGTCTGATAAGGGAGGAGTACAGGGATGTTATGACCTCCTTGTTCCTGGATGAAATACTCTTATTTATGAGGCGGACCATGTAGAAAGCCTTCTGTACAACGGAGACAGTGTGGTGGTCAAAAGTCAGGTTGCTGTCAACCTGGGTGTCCAAGTCCCTTACAACTGATCGCATGCATAGTACATTGTTATTAATGTGATAATTAGTGGGGATGACATTTTCCCCAAAGGGGATAATGATGCATTTCTTGGCATTCAGTTTGAGGCCATGCTTCTGGCACCAGTCACTAGTTTGGATAAAGCCCTCTTGGGGGATATTCACATCATTAGGGGAATTTAAGACACTGCCCAGCTTGTAGTCATCTAAAAACTTGGTCAGTCATAGACCACTTGTTTTGGCTTGCACCTCAGAAAAGTATATCCCAAGCAATAGAGGCCCCAAGACCGATCCTTGGGGTACACCACTCGTTATGGGTCTACTACTAGAGGTGGATTTGCCTACTTTGACTGAGTGGGTTCTATCAGTGAGCCAGTTAGCTACCCATCTGGTAACATACATTTTGATGCCTAGCTGGGAGTGTTTATCTATTATGCCTGAGTGGGGAATGGTGCCAAAGGCTTTGGCTAAGTCAAGGTAGGTGGTGTGCACTGTCTTCCCCTTGTCCATGGCGTTGGCGACTGTTTAAAAGAAGTAAACCAAGTATAATAGGCATGATCTCCCTTTGACAAACCCAAACTGTGTGGGGGGTCAAGTGTTTGGAGGTTGCCAATGTCCTTGTTTATAAGGTCCATGATAATGCATTCCATAGCCTTGCAGATCAGCATAGTTAGGCTGATTGGCCTATAATTGCGTGGGTCAGTGGATGTTCCACCTTTGTGTAGAGATATGACAGTGGCTGTCCTCCATTCAGCTGGGATGAAGCCGGTGCTCAGGCTTTGGTTGAATAGGGTGTCTAACGGAGCTGAGAGCTCATGCCTGAGTTCATGTAGGATATAGCCAGGGATGTTATCAGGTCCCATGGAGACTGTATTTTTTGCCTTTGAGAGGGCATTAAGAACCTGCTGCCTGGTGATGAGGGGAGGGGGCCAGGTGCTGGGGATGTCCTGGTTTACTGATGGGGGGAGAAGGGTTTGAAGTTTTCACTGAACCTGTCTGCCAGCAGGTTGGCTATATCTATGGCCTTGTGTATGTGATGCTATTGACCACCACTTCAGAGCAGATTTGGGTATTGCCTTTGAGATTGTGGACTTATGTGAAGAAGACCTTGTGGTTGTCCTTCCTGGATGTGGCTGATTTGGTCTCAAAGTTATCCTTAGAGGATTTCACCAGTGGCCTTATTTGCTTGTTCAGACAAAGGAGAGATTGCTTATAACTTGGCACCTGCTCCTTCTTGGCCCTGGACAGCAATTTGTTCCTTCTTTTATAGAGTTTATTTATTGCTGCTGTCCACCAGACAGGATTACTGTTCCTTGAGGAAGATGATTTGGTCCTGTCAGGTATTGCTGAGTCCATACAGCTATGTAGGTGCTCATATAGTTTTTTGGTGTAGGCTTGGACATTAGTGCTAGTTCCAACTGAAGGGATGATGGCTGTGAAGCTGTTTATACCTGCTCTGAGGAGATTGTAGTCAGCTTTGGAAAAGTTTTTTTTTTGTTTTATCCTGACAGGGGGGGGGTTAGGGGAGATGGTGACTTTAAAAGTGATCGCTTTATGGTCGGATCTTACCAAGGAGGATGACACTGTAGGAGTGCTACAGTGGCTACTCATGTTAGTTAGGACCAGGTCCAGGATATTTTCACCTCTCATAGGGGTGTCAACCAGCTAATCCATTGCACTGGCATTGACAAAGTCAAGGAATCTCTGGGCATTCATGTTTGGACTAGAATAGGTCTTCCACTCTATGGTTAGGTAGTTAAACTCACCCAGTATCAGGGTAGAGAGTTTAATCTTGATGGATTCAAGTAAGTCCAGATAGGTGGAGTAGGCATCCTGAGTTATGGTTGGGGGTCTGTAGCTAGCTATGATTTGAATAGGTGTTTTGTCAACAGTTAACTGCACTTGGAGTGTCTCCTGTGCATCATACCATTTGACCAGTGTGGAGGCGTGTATGTCTTTGATAAATATTGAAACTCCACCTCCTTTGGCTTTGTAGCCCTCCATTTGGGGTATGAAAGTATAGTTGGATGAGTAACCTGGTAAGGTTGGGGTACTCTCCACAGTTTTGAGCCAGGTTTCTGTGACTGCACAAATGTCAGCATCCTCCAGGGCAAGCAATGCTTGCAATGAGTGCAGTTTCTTGATAAGACTCCTAGCGTTTATCAGCATGACCTTTAATTTTTGTTTATAAGAATTTTTCATGTTGGTAATTTTGTGCTCATGACTTTGCCTAAAAAAGGCACTATGGGGTAAGCAAGATCCTTTGCCAGAAGCCTAAAGCCCAGGGGAGACAGATGAAGGCCATCTTTGGCAAAGCATCATGGTCTGTCAATCATGTCCTTCCAGGCTGTCAGCTACTGATCCCCTTGGAATGACACCAGAAACTAAGCCAATTGTTAAAGTCAATCATTTTCTGTTTGTATTGAAGTATCATTCTGGGTGATGGTAGGATGCTGATTAAGGCTAGGGACATACCTGCCTGGGACACATATTCAGCGAGCTCAATCATGTCTCTTTTCATATAGTCCAGAGAGGTATGTCTCAAGTCATTTACACTAACATAGACTATGACAGAGTCATAACAATACCTGTTGTTAAGAAACTTGAGTGCGTGCATGATATGGCAGATTCTAGCACCTGACAAGCAACTTACTGTGACTTTCTCCTTGTCTAGCCTGGTGAGGGGCACATCTATGTGTCACACAATAGAGTCTCCTATGACTAATATGTTGGTTTGTGGTTGGGCCTTAGATGCTGTGAGACACAGACGTGTGTACTATGTGTGATGCTTGGTGCTGTGGGTTGTGATGTGCATGCGTGTATTTGCTTCGGAGGTTTCTTTGTTTACTTATGTTTTTGTTGAGAACCCCTGCATATGCAGGAGTGTGTTGTACAGATGTGGGTGGTGGGAGAGGTGTGGTGTTCATAGTGTTTGTGCAGACAATCTTCTCAGTGCCAGATGTACTGGCTTGTGACTGAGACAGCAAGGATGCTAGGTTGTTAATGTGATTGCATCTCTCACATATTGTGCTCCTAGGTGGTAGTAGTAGAGGGTTGTCTGTTTACATAAGGAAGTTGCTACACTGTCGCAGGATTCCCATATCAAACAGACTAGCAGTAGAAACCATAGGAAATTGTCTGTCCATGGTTATCAGAATCTAATCTTTTTAATACCTGGAATAATATGTTTTTTACTATGGAGGAGAGACTTACAATTATTAAAATGATAATATTCCCCAAGATTTTATACTTAATACAATCAATAATACTTTCACCTACAAAAATAACTATCAAGAAACTGAATACACTAATGTTAAATTTCTTATGGGCACCTAATAGACCTAGGATTGCATTAAAGAAACATACTAATAGCTGGTCTCAAGGGGGTATTTCTTTTCCAGACTTTAATTTATATATTATCTCTTCTATTATAAAAGTTATTACTTTATTAATAGATCGGTCATATGTCGCAAAATGGAAAGATTATTGGGAGCTAATTAGTATGCACTTCATGAAAATCTCCTTAACACATAAAAATATGATTATAAATAACTCCATGTTGTGGTTGCTAAAGGAATTTTGTACTTCACCTATTACACCTAAACATATGGTCTGTTACCCATTAAATATTATTATTAGTTATCGTAACTTTATATTCATGCACCCTAAGTATAGGGAATGGAATTTTATTGTATTCCTATAATTTATACTCAGGGTATGCTTATGTCATCTACTTCTGAAGGAGCTCATTTAGCTATAGATAATAATCTAAAGTACTGGTATCAGCTGATATCTGATAATAAAGTTAAAATCTAGATTTCTTAAAACAAGAATTTGATCTAAGAGAAACTTGCTGGTTAGAGGTTCAGATCTTTAGACAACATCTCATTGATAGAATAGATCTAATGTCTATAACAGTTAAAGAATCTATTCCAAAACTGATTGATTACTTGATAATAAATTTACAGCATAAAGTTTCTGATAAAGGTAAACTTTCATATATACATAAAATTATCAGACAAGAAACTTTTACAATGTAGATTCATACTGGAATTATTTCACCTCTATTAATGGGGACCCACCAACTCAACAAGATAAACAATATATATTGAATCTGCTTATAGAACTACATCTTCCATTGTCTGGAGACTTTATACATGGAAATTTTTACATAGATCTTTTATACACCTTTGATGATGAATAAAATTAATAATAAAGATAATCTATGTAAGAGATGTAATGTAGAAATTAATGCTGACTGGGCTCATATATTTTATGACTGTATGAAGTTGAAAGAATACTGGAAGTCAATTAATGAATTTTTGCAGGCTCTTTTACAGATAATTTCATTATTTCTAAGTCTCTTATATTATTCAACACACCTGTACCTCAATGTGTTAAAAAGATTAAGCTTCCCTTGTTATGGTCTATCCTAGCAGTGGCTAGGAAAATAATAACTAGAAATTGGATTTCAGATACACCTCCTTCGTTCAATGAATTTAAAATGTTATGAATATAATGTGTCATATGGAAATAAGCACAATTAGAATGAGAACAACTAGAAAAACATCACATTTTATTGTATGGGATAATTTACAAAATTTGTTAAAAAAATTCTAATTTCAATAGCACAGTATTTTAGTTTAATTAATTGATCTGATTGTAGTGGATGTCTTTGTAAATACTTTAGTTGTTTTGTTGAATATTATAATAATACCTATTTTTAATTATTTGTATAAAATTGTTATGATATTTCTCTTATATGTTAAAACAATAAACTTGTTTTGAAAAAAAAAAAAAGAATCTGTGGAAGAGTGGCCAGGGATAGTAGAGTGCAGGAGAGTACCTATAGGTGTGGGTATGGATGGATAAAATCAATACAGTAGCTGCAGATGAGGGCCTCACTCGCACATGAGTGCTGTTAAAGAAAAAAAATGCAGCTGAGATATCTTGCAGAGGGTTGAAACAGCACAGTGGCTGTGTGCAGTGGCCAAACAAGCACAAACCCAAACAAATGCCACAAAAATACCACAAAAAACAAAAGTAAAATAGCAACACTGCAATTGACAAGTCTACCCTTGTCCCTGAGCTCTTAGCTAAACACCCTATGCCAGACCAGTTGCAACCAGTTCACTTATTCCCACTAAGTGCAGCCAGGCCCTGGCCAACACATGATGGCGTGGCAGAAAACACATGAATCACACAAACAGATCTAAATACAGCCAGACCTGTAACCAGACTGTGCGAAAGATATTTAAATTCTGTTTAGGTCAATTTAACACAGGATAACAGATACACACTTAAATATAACAGTAACAAATGAGCAAACTGGTTTAAACAAATTAACCAATTAACCAATAAAAAGCTCAAAACCGAGCCCTGTTCCAGCAGTCTTCTATCAGACAAGTTCTAACTGCACACTCCTGCCACTAGGGTGCAGAGGAACCTTCTCCAAAAAAGATGGCCTGGATTAGTGTTCAATTTATACAAACAAAGCTAGGTTCAGCAGGTCTGGATATAGGCTATGCTACAGCAAACAAGGCTCACCAATTTGAGAAGAAACAGTTCAAATAAGCAGGCACAATAAGCCTTTAACCATCAATTCCCAACTCAGAAGGGCAGAATCTACCCTCTACTCCCACAAGAGTGCAGACCACAAACCTTCTTAATGTAAAATAACTGGCCTGAAGCCCAAGAGCTTAAACGAGAGCTAAGATACGTTTAGAATAACAGACACTAAACCTTCAACCAGCAACTCCCAACTTAGAAAGATGTAAGCTACCTCTCCTGCCACAAGAGTGCAGACCACAAATCTTTTTAATGTAAAACAACTGGCCTGAAGCCCAAGTGCTTAAACCAAAAAGCTTAGAAAAACAGTTACAATTTAATCATGCTACTAACAAGCAGTAATGAATGCAGAAGAACAGATGCAATTGAATAATTTTAAGAGCAGGCAGCAAAAGTAAAATAAAGTAGGAAGAAACACAGATACAGTAAAAGCAGATGTATAAAGTACATTTTTTTTAAGGTTGTGGGAAGTGATGAAACACGATAAATTAAGGTTGAGAAACTAAGGGTGTGGGCCTTCACAAATGATCTGTCTCTCTCTACTCAGTAGAATAAGCTGATGATATAGGACTCGGAGGAGTGTCCAAAATGAGATTTATAGTAGGGGTGGGCAACTCAATAGCCACTAAAACAAAGCAAAACAAATGTAATACTATAATAAGATAAAAATATAAGTGATAAAACCTTAACTAAAGAGCTTAAAATCAAAATTAAATGCAGAGATGAGTGATACTCAGAACAATGCAGAGCACACAAACACTTCAGCTAACTATAGATATTTCCAAATAAAAGAGCAATTCTGTCTCTCAGTCCCTACCACTACTTTACTGATGCTATTCACAGTTTGCAAAGGAATTCTTTGGTAACTTTTTTTTAACAGATGCTAGCCAAGAACTCTTAAAACTCCATCAGAACAGAAAACATAAAAAAAATGTAACACTAGAATAAGATACAAAATAGAAGTGATCAAACCTTAAATAAAGAGCTTCAAATCAAAATTTAATGCAGAGATGAGTGATACCCAGAGCAATGCAGAGCACACAAACACTTTGACTAACTACAGATATTTCAAAATAAAAGAGCAATGCTGTCTCTCAGCTCCTCCCACTACTTAACTGATGCTATTCACAGTTTGCAAAGGAATTTCTTTGGTAACTTTTTTTTAACTGACCCTAGCCAAGAACTCTGAAAACTCCAACAGAACACAAAATAGAAGTGGTAAAACCTTAAATAAAGAGCTTCAAATTAAAATTAAATCTAGAGATGAGTGATACTCAGAGCAATGCAGACCACACATATAGTTGTGGACTATTGCTATGAGCAATGAAATGGCATGTAGTCCCAAATGCATAGTTTGTTGTTCAAATCTATATAACACAGAAACAGTTGGGAGGGGGGCCTAATGGTTAAGGTGTCTGCCTTACACACACAAAGTGCAGGGTTTGAGTCTCACAAGGGATAATTGGCTAGGCTTAAAATGCCACACAAGGGCAGTTAGCCTAGTACTAACCTACAAACTTGTACTTTTCTTTTGCTTGTCAGAAGAGCCTCACAGAAACGGATAACTGGTGTCAGAGCCATGGCCTAAAGTTAAACGCCAAGAAATGCATAGTCATACCCTTCGGGAAAAACAAGGTTACCCCTAGCTACCATATAGGTGGCAATCCACTGAGCACAGAAGAAGTCATCAGGGATCTGGGGACCCAGGTTGACAGTAGCCTTTCGTTTGACACTCATGTTGCTAAAGTAGTTAGGAAAACCTTCTACATTGCCCACCTGATCATGAAGGGATTCACATCTAGATCAAGGGAGGTCATCGTCCCCCTGTACTCATCACTCATTAGACCTATGATTGAGTACAATGCCCCATTCGGAATGTATCTGACCCGACACCTGCAGCAGCTGGAAAGGCCCCAAAAGTTCCTCACCAAAAGGATAAAGGGTCTCAAAAATATGTCTTATGCTGCCCGACTGAAAGAACTCCAGCTCTATTCAGTCTCATACCACTTGCTCAGAGGTGACCTGTGCCTGACATATAAGGCCATGTCATACCCAGATTTGATGAATATGCTTCACCTCAAAAAATCTAGATCCCTCAGAACCACAAGGGCGGGAGACTTAAACCTTGACACGGTTATTAATAGAACGTGCTGGAGGGACAAATTCATCACCCAGAGACTCCCTATGCTGTGGAACAAAATCCCGGTACATGTGAGGCAGAGCACCTCGCTGGCCTTGTTCAAGAGGAATCTTGACCAATGGATGGGAGATCGCAGATATACCCCAGGGATTACTTCAGTGTCACTGCTTGACAGAGGCACAGCAAAATAATAGGCATAGTTTTATTCAAACTAAAGGGGTGGCGAAAGCCACATAACTATGAGCTAGGCTTATAAATGCCCTTGGGCAGATAGCCTAGTATGAACCTATGAACCTATGAACCTATAAATAAACAGAATTTCACATTTTATTGTGTGTAATTCTTCCCTGCATATTCATAGATGTCAGTTGTTTAACCTCCATCAATCCATGTAATCACACCCAAGGTTGATTAGCTATGAAATTAGTGTTTTGGTTCTTGTGTGAGTATAGGTGATGGTTGCAGGTTTGAATTTCATTTGTCTCCAGTAATTCTCATGTGAACAACACAGCAATGACTAACTGTGGTATATTTGATTTCAAGGCTAGATAACATATAATACTCATCATTTTTTTTCAACTTTTTTTCTTGTACATAGCACTGATTATATACTGACCTAAAGAAATCCTTCTATTCCTCTGATATATGCATTTTTCCTGTTTGCAGGTGATGAAGACAGCACCTGAAATTGTGCCCTGTGCATACAGCATATTAACTTGAGGAGCAGTGGAGGGAGAGCAGTATGTGTTATCACTGTTCACTTTTATTTCTCCAAACACTTGCAACATAGTTAAAGCTTCATGTATAAATGAGTATTCTTAGGACATTCAGGTATGTTAATGTTTATGTAAGGGTCCCCATAACGCTTCTGTGAGAATAATAGCAATATGCAAGTAAATTTAAGTTTGATGTTGGCTTATGAGTTATCAGCAGGATTCTTTTTAGATAACTTTGGTTTATGTGATTTTTGTTGGTATAATCTAAATGGGAGACATCTGTTTTTAAATGTCATATTGATTTTGAATGAATAAATTAATAAATAATTTTTTTTATGTAAGTTGCTTGTGGCGTTACTGCTGTTTGAACAGCAGATAGTTCATAGGTTCATAGATTAGTACTAAGCTAACTGCCCTTGCAAGCCATTTTAAGCTTAGCCAATTATCCCTTGTGAGACTCAAACCCTGCACCTTGTGTTTGTAAGGCAAACACCTTAACCATTAGGCCACTCTCCCAACCCATATAGTGCCAACTTTGTATGTGTGACAGTAGTTGGTAAGAAATGCTATGCATAGCTTGCATCTTTTATTATTCCCCAGGATTCATGAAGCTCGGCGCAAGGCCGGCGTTAGGCTTGCGCCGACCGTGCAACGTGAAGATGGTGCAGTAGCGCCAGATGCATATTAATGAAGGCATGCTGCCGCCACAGCCATGTGCATAGGGAAGGAGCGCGAGTGCAAAGGGTGTATCGAAGTTCCGCACGGAGGCATGGAAATGTCAGCTGTCGACGTGCAACCTAAAATGCTTGCATATAACACTTTGCAAGCAATAGTAATCACATCTGTCAGTGTCCGTGGATACTGAAACATATGCAAAGCATGCAAGACAGTTCCTGCGAACACAAAATGAAGAAGCAAACACAAATGCACGGTAGGGAATAATGGGTCCCTGTCCCGTGAACAAATGACATTGAAAACCGTGTGCCCGTAGTCCAACGCAGTGTAGACAGTTATACCAAGTGGAAGTGACACGCATCATATGTTAGCGCGCCGCCAATAGGTACGTCCAGCCTAATGGTCAGTGTCACCAGCTGACCCATATTGTGAGGGAGGGTACACAGCTGGGTAGATGTGTCCATAACAAAAAACACGATAAATGTACATATCTAGCGACCGTATGACCGAATTATATCCTACAACGCATGTACTAGTGACATACAATAAGTATGTCCGTATTTCACATACCAAATGTGACAGGAAATAGAATAAGCATGTAAATGAAAGAGAAGGAGCATATAAACTACTCCAACAATAAGGCAACATGTAGGCTGAAAGGAACAGTATTATCCATACCGTTGACTGTGGGTACGTATTGTCCAGTACATTCGGATATGTGTCCGGAATATATCCCATCCTGGACATAGGAAAAGGTGGCATCCTACCAATGATTAGAACAGTCGGCCAAAATCCGCACATCAGCGGTCCAAGCCGAACTTGTCAGGATGTGTTACAGTTGAACGGGTATTACCCGGGTATACCAACCATGTCATGAAAGTTAAGTATGGGCGTGTACCTATGTGCGTGAGGTATAGCATGTGGAAAGTCAAACATGGCAGGGTAGTCCACACAACCATACAGGTACCTGACATATGTAGGGTATGCAATGTGTTACCTTGACCGTGTCATGGGCCATCAACCAAAGCAGTGATGGATGGAGTGTCAGGAATATGTGTATGGGGGGGATGGGTAATAGTATAATCCTCCAAGGCGACACTGTGCCGTATGCAGAATAGGTGAACCAGAGGTGTATGAGGGAGCAGCGGGTGAAGCAGAAAGAAACACAAAAACATTTATATACATCTGCAATACAACCAGACAGGCCATACTGTAGAACACAATCCCACAAACATATGAATATTAAAATGTGCGATACAAATGTATAGACATGTCACCGGCACATACCCACAGATTGGTCCTGATGGAACTGGCCATATCAAATGCAACACACCTGGATGCATAATGGACTACCCAGCATCCCCTCCACAGCACACAACCTGCTCCCATACCTGAACGTCCACCAAATCCAGCCATACTTGGCCTACTGGTTTGGTGCAGCCACATCTACACATAGTGACCACTACGCATATGTAGTAGGTAGTGTCACTCTAGGCAGTTTCAGAATTGCAAACTATGTATCCCTTGCATGTAAAACCCCCAGCACATTTTCGTAACGCCAGAAGAATGGTCGGTATTTGTCTTGTTTTGGTCTTGTTCAGTTTTTGGGATATCCCTCATGGGATAAGTAACCTGTGTAAACATTAGAATGGGTATGAAGACACGAAGTCCAGTCCTGTAGATATCTGGACACAAGTTGGAATGTGCAGTAGTGGTGCATGAGACTGACCAGCCCTAGATGGTCATGCAGAACCTACTACCCAGGATCAAACACCTGCCCGTGATGCACGTATCCCAACACGAATAAGCGAGAAAATATATTGCACACATTCACAGTGGCACATGGTATAAGGGTGATGAAGGCACTGACGAAAACAGGATACCCCCTGATCCACTGTGTGAGGGACAATTAATGTGTGTGTAGGTGTGACCTGACCAACAATGATACAATGCCAGATGTCCTGTGATTGTAGGAAATAACTATGTACCATACTGCATGTAACAGTTGCCTAAAGCGGTCACGTCAGGATAGAATAAACGTAATTTGTAGAAGAAATAGGCAAACAACAAAAGTGCCAAAGGTATAAGGCTCACAGCTAGGAAACAAATGAATGTTCTAAACCTGCACTGACCATGGCTATGTGTTGGCTCAAACAATCTGGTGTCCGCAGTAGGGTTACCATCTGTCCTGCTTTGTGAGGGACAGTCCCTTTTGGACAGTTGTGTCCTTACAAAATACATTACAAATGGCAAATTTCCTGGGATTGTAGGACATAATTATGTCCCATATGTTATGTAATAGTTGCAGAAAATAATTATTTCAGTATCTAAAATACCTAAATGTTACAAGAAACAGAATAAGCAACTAAACCGCTACAACAATAGGCTTTTATGTAGGCAAATAAGTAAAGTTCTATCCTTTGTACTGACCGTGGGTATGTGTCGGCTTGTAAAATCTGATGTGTGTTCTGAAAATGTCCCATCTTGGCCATTTGAAAAGGTGGCAACCCTAGTCCCCAGAATACATCCCAACATGTACATATGACAATGTCAACGCTACCAATGGTCAGAGCATTCGCACAATAACTGGCCAGCCTCTTAACCACTCACAAAGCCAGTGACCTTTGGGGGAAAGGTGTTGAATGAGAATGACTACTTACAACAATGAAGAGTAATAGATGCATTTAACTGCAGAAAATTAGTAGTATTACGAATCTGTCAACACATTCCAAGTTAATAGTACTAATATGGTAGAAATGTCCGTGATTGTCCCTGAGTTGTCATAGCCTTGTCCCTGTCACTGTAGAAACGAGTTCCCGAGTATCACAGAGGTCCGTACACATAAGTACACCAACCAACTGTCACATCTGTTGACAGGACTATTGCATACCTGTAGTGAATTTATAACAGATGCCCAGAATAATATTCATTGTATCTATAAATTAATGAAATAGTCAAATGGGAAGGGAAACATGTGGAAACCACCCCCCAACCTGCATTATGTAGTGGAACCACTCAGCGCCTTAAATTATGTTGCGCTGACCCAATAATGTGGTCAGAGGTGCCCAAACATCTGCGTCTGTAAACACAGGTAGAATGTTAAAATGTGGACTAACTCTGTCCATGTGCTACGTCTGATCTTTGAACAGTGCCAGTGCAGTTCTAGTTACCAATCGGCCGAGCCTAAACCCAGACCAGCACATGAACGTCCTGACAATCAAACACGCGTATGTGCGAGGACTATAAGCGTAGGAGTTCTGAATATCCTTGGAGTGAGTAGACAGGCAGCACGGGTCCAGAGCAGTAGGAAACAGGGAATGCCCTAATTGTAGTACTGCGGTTTTCACAGCAGGAGAATGGATGCCTACTGTGTAAGGGAAGCGGTGAGGCATATGTCAGAGTAGCTATGAACCATGGGTATACATATAAATGAGCCAGAACAACAATAGTGTAGTGGTTACAGCATCTGCCCAACGTAAAGGCATTCCCGGTTCAAGTACGACCATAGCACATATTAATTGTGTAATGAATGCCTCTGTGCTGTAAAGCCAACATTTATACATGTAAAGGTGACCGCGTTCACATGGGTCCGTTAACCGGATTCCATCAAAGTGATACTTTCATAAGGAATAAGGCACATGTAATCCCAAAGAAGTGCCTGTAAACATTTGTAACTCAGAATAATTAGATGCAAGTGCGCCTGTGCGGGTGTACGCAGCTATTAGCATAGCAAATGTATGTTGTCTTGTACAGGTGTAACTTTTATATACAGAGATAGATAGATAGATAGATGTGTGTATAGATAAATATCCACAGACATAACAGAAATATGCAATTATATATCTACATATTTATCTATATATACACACATATATATATATATATATATATATATATATATATATATATATACATACATGCCGAAAGATGAAAGCAAACATAAGGGTTGTGAAGGGAATACAGAGCAAGTAAGGAATTATAAAGTGCTCGCAGCGTATGTCACATAAAGCTGCACAAGTGTGAGTAGAGCACTGCTCTTCACACCAGAGGCTGGGTTATACCAGTGGCCATAACATCGTTGAAGTGCTACATCAACATTGTAAACAGACGGAATGTAGTGCATGTTGCGACCACCTACACTTGTAACCCGCAAATCGTTCGTAATCCATAACACCAGGAAAGGCACGTATGTGCAAATATGAATGGATGGTGAGCCTGTGAATACACGAGGTGGTACAAAATGTGTGTAGGGTCCCAACGCTCATGAGAGGGCAATGTGTAAAGGTGTGTCATGGCTGCAATATCAGGTGTATAATGGTTGTTATGCGTGGAAACTCAACATGGGTGTGCAGGAGAAACTATGGATATGCGATTATGGACACAGGAGTGCTAGGGTATGTTGCGCCGGGTGCAATGGAGCGGCCCGTGGAGGTCAGCTAGTACTTAGGTGCGATTCCCATATAGAGCGTCGTTTGCGTGGAGACATGCATGAATGGACGTATCGTTGTCGGACATTGTGCGTCAGGGCTGGCAGCCCGGCATGTAAAACCTATACGCCACCCATGAGCAGAACGGAGTTCTGCTGTGACAACCCCATACCGGGAAAAGCAGAAAGACACAACTACATGAAGACAACAATATGTTGACGTATAGTCACAGTAACACAAACACATCCTATCAACAGTAATAATATGAATGTGCACAGAAACAAACACAGTAGCAGGAATAATAGGCTGCGCATACCAGTAATAGGTCGAATGACATTGTATCACATCCCAGTTAGCAGCGGCACCCCAGACATGAAAACCGTGCGACATCTGTCTGCTGTATAACGTGCAATATACTGAGCACAAGTTCACCGGAGTGAAGTGTCGGTGTCATAATGACTAAGGCAATAGTATGCTGTTGAAGCAGAGATAAAACCCAATATGCATGTGTAAGTGTCCATGTCCGGGAAATGTATAGGTTAACAGACACACAGATTTATATATAGATAAAAACGTATATATGCATATATCTACATTAATTTACATACACATATATATTTATACGGATATGTATATACACACACAAGGATATACTACGGATATATATAGATAGATATATACACATACACACAAAACAACATATATATGTCAGTGTAGATATACACATGTACATAAATAGGTTACTTCACAGCAATTAGGGGCAACATATTTACAGCCAGGGCATATGTGACTGGGAGGTCCAATAAATCAACGTTGTACCCCCCACATCGCCCAGCTAGGCCAGACAGACATACAGACAGGCAATACAGATCAATACACTGCCGCTGTCCAAAACACCTGTAGGAAAGTACCAGTGGGAGAGTTCTGTAAGGTCTACACTTAACCCCGAGTACCTTCTGAGGGCGCCTAAGTGCTTACACTGGAGCGCTCTCTGAGACGCTAGAAATTGTATGCTGTTTCACCCGAGTCCCTTCCACAAGCGCCAGTAACTTTGCATTCAATTTTTAGCTCTACTGTTAAAAAATGAAGTTGAAAAAGTACCTGAACTTTGTCAGGTGCCTTCTCAACTTAGTTTTCAGTGTGGAGTAACAACATGTTCATATTTAAGTTTTGCGAGAAAATCGGCTTGCCATGTACTGTGTATCCGCTTGTGATCACAGCAAGCCGATTCTGTATCAAAGATGCAGCTTTCAGAGCACATTTTATTTTTCATCACCTATGATTGGTTTAACGAGTAAAAAAGTGGACCCGTTAAGTCTGCACAATTATGTATGCATGTGTATATATAATTTGTATGAAAAGTTTACAGTTTTATTTCTGGAGCGTCCCGCTCTCAGTTTAGGCAGTTAATAACACCCACAGTATGACATCACTGTGCAAACTCCCACCCCACCACTGTTAAAGCATTTATGTGCCAGCCTCAGTGCCGCATGCACTAGCTTTGATACAAATTCTGGTCAATGGTTTTGTTTAAATGTTAATATACTACATAACCAATAGAATCCATATTAATTACAAATTCCACTTTAACAGCAAATGAACTGCTTCTGACAAAACTATTACTGAGTCAATTTATTAAGCAGTTAACCATCCGAAAATGAAATGAAAATCGGCATCTTGTACAGAACGTAATACAATTGTGCCATCCACACAGCTCTAAATGTGTGCATTAAGTGGTCCTCAACTTACTTTCCCAGACTCTTTTATGAAAACTTCTACAACTGCAAAAAAAGATATAACAGAAAGTAAGCTGATAACTCAACCTCCAACCACAACATTCTGAATATGCATACAAATTAAATTATGTGTAGTTACATAAGCACCCACTTATCTGTTTACAATCCCATGTACTTTTGTAGGGTGCAAAAGTGTTGCATTACACTGTCGCTGGCAGTGGGTTTCTACTCACTAACACTCTGCCCCACACCCACCCCCACACACATGCAGTAAGACAAAGCTTAGCTGACTGACGTTTCGTTGTCACTTGCAACACAACTTGTTAACTACAGAGAACAGGAAGCCGCATGCTAACAGTGTATAGCATTCCTGTAGGCTGCCTCACCAAGCCTGACGTTATTGCCTAATTTACAGACATTTCTCAACCATCTTCATTTCATCAGATCAGCTCACACTTACCCTCCAAGTGCTCCTTGATGAAAAACACATTTGTATCCGTCACTGGACAAGCAACACTAAGTTTAGGTAATACAGAACCCGTTCTATAAACGTGTTTGGCAGTGTTTAGTCCCCTTCTGTGGT
This sequence comes from Protopterus annectens, assembly GCF_019279795.1. NCBI lineage: Eukaryota > Metazoa > Chordata > Ceratodontiformes > Protopteridae > Protopterus > Protopterus annectens. Next base: position 1,052,888,464 of record NC_056729.1, on the reverse strand, counting down.
GTTAGGGTGCTACAGTAATAAAAATATATTAAACTGCACTCGGTTACCCTCTGTTCTATGCATACATAGCTGGGAACTTCTACTGGGAAATCCCCAGCATCAAGCATTCCCGCCTTCATACTTTTAGCCAATTGGCTTCAACTGTGTGACATCATTAAACAACAAATGGTATAATGTTTCATACTTCTGACGACCAGATAAAGAGTTGGTTTATTAACTTATCAATTTTCACAAGTGGCAAGGATCGTGATGCTGGCATGGTATACACGTATTCACTCTTTTCACTACCTGTCTCTACTTTTTCTAACTAAACGTACAGTTTATTTCTGGCAAAACTTCGGGGGATGTTGATACGCCAGGAGTACGTGGTGGGGATACGGTTACCATTCAAACAATCCACCATGTGTGGTAACTATATAAATATCAAATATCTTTATACAATGATGCCATTAGACACAATCAAGGATAACAGAAGTTTGAGATGCATACGCCCTTCAAAATCTAGATGCCCCCCATGGTTATTTTCATTCCGCCACCAAAGCGGGGGTTGAAAAGGTGACGACTTGTCTGTATATTTAATTTTATTTTGTATTCAGCTAACTCGCCAAGTCAACAGGCCCTGTTGGGGAATATACAAAATGTAGTCGAAAGCAGTTACATTGACGACTAGACTTAGTGTTGACTCTCAACCCTCCAGATTTTTTCCCTGATTTACATCTGTCCATCATAAAATCCAATCATTACATTTGGCTTTCTCCAGTTTTCTTCCACTAAGAGGTTAAGAGGTCAGCTCAGACACAGACTGATTAATGTTAGAAACACCTACCAGAATACCCTGATTGATCTTGTATATCCATCACACCCCCTCCAATAAACAAGGCACTCAATCACAAGCAACCAATCCAGTGGGATATCCAAGCAATAATGTCTGCCAGGGTGGATGGGCATTGCTGGAAAATAATGGACCATACTTCAACTTTGTACACAAAGAATTCTGCATAAAGCCAAAAATAATGGGGCACAAAGGTCCAGAATCAACATTTTTTTAACATTACTCTAATTCACTTACCTTAACATGCATTTTCTGGGTGATAGAAAGTGTGAAACTGTAATCCTTAGTAATTTATCAGAAAATCAAACATTTATGAGAGACAGGGCATGTTATCTCTTCCTACCCTATCACAAAGAAAGCTGGTGGTAGCACATACTAGGAAATGTTAATGTAGGCTTGTTTGTGGAAATGTTTCATTTTGGGTGCATGTTTATGAGGATGTTGCTTGGGGAAATAATTCAATGTGTATGAGGGAAGTTCTTGTGCATACATGGTCTCACTGCTGAAGTGACTGCTGGGCCAATTTGTGTCATTTTGGTGCCTGTGCATACAGAATGCAAACAACTGGCGGGGTTACTGGGGTCATATAGAAAGTCAGTCTGCAAATTACATTGGGTTACATCACTTCTGCTTGTATTATTCTATTTGTGATTATACTGTACATACTAGGAAATGTTACTGAAGGGTTGTTTTGGGGAAACATTTTTGTTTAGATGCATGTATACCTGGACATAGTAATGTGGGTGTTGCTTGGGGAAATAATTCATTGTGTATCAGGGAAGTGCTTGTGCATACATGGTCTGACTGCTGAAGTGACCACTGGGCAAAATAGTTTATTGTGCCATTTTGGTGCTTGTGCATACACAATGCAAACAACTGGATCTGTTACTGGGGAAACATAGAAATTAAGTCTGAAAATTACATATGGTTACATTACTTAGAATACAGCACAGAAATGTAATTATTGTGTAATATGCCATCATATAATACATCAGACACACCACTGACTAATTAATAGTATAATGTACAATAAGCAGACCAGACAAGCAATCACTTCTGCTTGTATTATTCTATTTGTGATTAGTACTTGCATGAGTGAGATAAAGGTTATCACTTGTTGACTACTGCCAGCATGGAGCTACCATAGTTTTGTGCATTTTTCCTGGCTTTGTCAGTCATGTGTGGAACTTAGGTAGGAGGAAGGGCTCAGTAATATGTAAGTGTTATACTATTTTACTGAATTACTCAGGTGTTCTCCTTACTGATAATGAGTCTGTGTTACACAACAGCTGCACAAGGTAATATAATGAATGCCTAGTCAACAGGTTATGTGCAGCAATTATCACTTTTGTCTGAGCATGCATAACTTTGCAGTACTGAAAGGAAGGTCATTATCACATTAGCAATAAGTGTAGTTACAATATAGCAGTGAGTCATTATCACTTTTCTGGTAAAAGTCTCAGCTGCTGTAACGGTTATTCACATAAGTAGAAGTCATTATCACTTTGATGAATGCACAAGCCAGATTGTGTTCATAGGTTCATACACATGAATATCAGTATGACAGTGGCCTCTCTTGGGAGATAGGGTGATGCATCTGTATACATTGTCTGTAATTCATTTAGAGGGGATTTACATGTGCCCTTTCTGTGTATACATTGTAAATCTTTTAGAGAGGATTTACATGTGCCCTTTCTGTGCCCCTTTGTCAGTTACCGGCCAGGCCCTTATGCACCAAGGCCAGGAAGGTTCCTCTTCAGAGATTTCTGCCAACTGCTCTTGTGTTGGTGGGTGCATCACGGGGGGGGGGGGGGGACATACCCAGCCATTCATGGATCTTCTGATCGACCTGGATTGCAGTTGGGAACTTGGAGACTGTTCTGCTCAGTCCCATAGTACTGCTGTCTTAGGTAAGCATGGCCTCAGGGCTGCCACTGTGATGCAGTGTTTCCCTCCGGGAAAGGACACATGCAAAAAGACAAAGCCTAGGGCAGTCTTAGTCTTTTCACGTGTTGTCTTGGTTGAGCTCTCCACTCAGTCTCCCTCTCTTCAGGTGTAGTAAATGTATGTAGGTCAAGGCAAGACCCTTTACATTAGCTTCCCCCTTTGAGTCCTTATGACCATTGCCAAAAGGACACATGTAAATGGAAAAGGCAGAGGTAAGGCAGAGTGCTGGCATTGCATGCAATCAGGAGTCATTGCTGCTACCAGCTTCCCCACATCCAGTGTGAAGGTATACTGGGTTGCAAGAAGCGGTATGCATTGGAGCGGAGTACTGCAGTTGGAAGAGAAGTGTTCCATCTACCCTGAGCCCGACATCCTTGTGCTTCACATTGGAGGGAATAATGTAATCAGTCAACCACTTGGAAGGATACGGTTTCAAATCAGAGCAATATTTGAACACCTGCAGTCATGATGGCCACCTTGTCATTTTGTGTGGTCTAACATAATTCCTCAACAGATGTGGGAAACAGCAAACAGTCAATGGGTAGCACACAAGGCCAGACATTTACAGAATGAGTTCATGCATGGCTTGATGCACAAGGTTGGTGGATCTACAATCTGTCATGACAGCATCACCGCAGATCTTTACCTGTTCAGAAGGGATGGCGTTCACCTAACTAAGGAGGGCATTGCCTTGTTCTTGACTGACCTCCACAATGGCGTGAGGAGAGCTATGCAGGATTGGTAGTATGCAGCTTGTGAGAAGAATGGAAAACACCCATGACTAAGTAGGGACCAGTATGGTAAGTAAAACTCTATTATGAAATGTGTTGTGTAAAATATATTTTTATGAGTTTGACAAATAACTGTGGTAAGGAGCTGGTGAAGATGCTGAGAAAGAACAACTGTTTCAGGAGAGTGCTAGCATGTACAATCGAATATGTCAGTAACCATCCTGCAATACTTCTTTTTTTATTCTGCTTTCATCATGCATGTATAGAGTTTAGTTGACCAGTGCTGAACGGCATGCATAGTGGTAAAGAGAAAAGGCATAGGTAAGGCAGACTGCTGACACTGAAGGAGGTTGTGAGGCTGCAGTGGTATCAACTGTCTGAGTGGGTAGCTAGCACAGCTCAAATGGCCTTGCCTGCTACTGAAGTCTCATGCCTGTCCGGGGTTCGTTAGTGGAGTGGCGGTCCTTACCTTGCTTTTTCCTCTTTACATGTACCCATTCAGCAGTATGTTGGCTACAACAAAAATGTGTATATTTACAATCATATGTGTCTGCATGGTAAAACAACTGCTTCTGAATGCTGTACACATGTACATATATCAGTCTTGTTAGGACTCATTTTATGGAAATTATGATTTTTTCTCATAGTTTGGTAAATAACTTTGCAAGGGAGCATGTCAGTATGCCAAATAATACCTCATTTTGAAGATGGTATTGATAGTTCCAACATGGTAAAAGAATGGTGCCTGTATGTTGTACTCATGTGCAGATATCAAAGTTTGTTTTGGACTTAGGTTATGGAAATTATGATTTTTTTTCATATTTTGGTAAATAACTTTGCAAGGGAGCATCTGAATGTGCCAAGTAATACCTAATTTTGAAGATAGTATTGCTGGTTCCAACATGGTAAAAGAATTGTGCCTGTATGTTGTACAGATGTGTAGATATCAAAGTTTGTTTCGGGTTTAGGTTATGGAAAATATGATTTTTTTTCATATTTTGGTTAATAACTTTGCAAGGGATCATGTGAATGTGCTAAGTAATATCTCATTTTGATGACAGTATTGATAGTTCTAACATGGTAAAAGAATGGTGCCTGTATGTTGTACTCATGTGCAGATATCAAAGTTTGTTTCGGACTTAGGTTATGGAAATTATGATTTTTTTTTCATATTTTGGTAAATAACTTTGCAAGGGAGCATCTGAATGTGCCAATTAATGCCTCATTTGAAAACAGTATTGCTGGTTCCAACATGGTAAAATAATTGTGCCTGTATGTTGTACAGATGTGCAGATATCAAAGTTTCTTTCAGACTTAGGTTATGGAAATTATGATTTTTTTTTCATATTTTGGTAAATAACTTTGCAAGGGAGCATCTGAATGTGCTAAGTAATACCTCATTTTGAAGACAATATTGATAGTTCGAACATGGTAAAGGAATGGTGCCTGTATGTTGTACACATGTGCAATTATCAAAGTTTGTTTCGAACTTAGGTTATAGAAATTATGATTTTTTCATATTTTGATAAATAACTTTGCAAGGGAGCATGTGTGTGTGCCAAGTAATACCTCATTTTGAAGATAGTGCTACTCCTTACAACTTGGTAAAAGAACTGTGTCTGTGCACTGTACACATGCACAGATATCTCAGTTTGTTTAGTCTTTTATGATTATGAAAATTATAAATTTACAATACTTATTATTATTATGCTCATATCTTTGTAAGGGAACATGGTGATCACACAAATGATGCATCATTTTGAAGCTGACATTCAGATGCACAATTACTGCACTGATATGTAGGCTCTGTCTTTTATAGGTGAAGAGATATTATGCTTTGTTTATTTATCAATTATGAGAAATAATATATTAATCATATTTCTGTGAATATCTCAAGAAAGGAGCATCACACCATAATGGTTAAGGTATCATTTTAAAGCTGACACTCATACTAACAAATTAAATTCAAATTGTATGGGTCTGCATGGTACATTGACCAAGATATTGTGCTTTGCTTTTCCAAAAAGGTAATAAATATGCACAATATCAACATTCCTTACCAAATATTTAATAATGACTTTGATATGCACTATCAACGTTTACACTGTTGAAAAGGTCAGTGTCTGCTGAACAACTTTCACGTTTACATTTTTAGTCTAGCTCTTATAGTTAAAGGGTTATAAACATTTGTTTTCTGTATGGTATTAGAAATGGATTTTCTGAAAATGAGCTCAGGCTGCACTGTTGTTCCTATGGTGGAATTAAGCAGGCAGCTTTTTCAGAGCTGCTTCGGAGTGAATGAGTTAAACATGGATAACTGTGTCCCTTACGGGACCCCACATATTCAGGGTACGTGTGAATCTGCTGACATTAATACGATCAGGATGTAGGTGTACATGGAATAGTAGGTTGTGCAAGTGTGATAATACATGGGTTGACAAAACATATGACATGTGTCCTGAGAGGGGTGAGTGGGCAATGTGTAGGGGTGTGCTCATAGCCCAGCTGCGCTCGCAGTAAGTATTTGTCATGACTGCTGTAGAGGGGTGCCAGGTAGGTGGACCATGGGTATGCATTAATGGGCTTAAGTGTGCAGGTGTTGGTTGGCAGAGATGTAGTAGGCCCGCCCAGTGGAAGTCATAAATATTCCTATGTGGGCATAGCATATGCCTACACCTCCCAAACCTGAAGAGCACATAAACCGGATAGTCTGTAAACCATTGGGGGAATACATAGAGACCAAATCAGTGCCAGGTACCCGATTAGCATGGACGTCCATAGTTATGTATCAGAATGTAACAAAGTCCAACTAAACACTTCCAGAACTAGTGATATTAGGTGAACAGGTGGCAGAATACAGGTAATGACAGATGACAACATGTATGAGTCATAAACAGCATGTACCTCGGCAAACGTGAATTAATACATATGCTCTGTGACTGTGAATGTGTCTGGTTAATAGAACCATTCGTCTAAATGTGTCCCACAGGGTGTTATGCATTGTTCCTGATACAGTGTTCATTCACACCCATTGGTATGTGAGTTCTGCTACTGATGGAAAGTGCATAATGTGCTGACCACCTTAGGTAGATGATAGCATAATAGAAGAGGTTCAACACTCTTACGCCTGCAAGGGACACACCCATCTGGGCAGTTGTGTCCTGCAAAATGACAGTTATGGCACATGGCCTGTGAGTTCAGGAATGGAGGCTATATAGTGTGTGTAGTGGTGTCAAACATCAATTTGGTGTGTCAGTAACAGCTACATGTAATAGGAAACAATATTATCAATTATAATGCTACATGAATAACCTTAATGTATACAAACCATGGTAGTCGTCCGTTTACTACTGGCTGTGGGTAAGTGTTGCCTTGACACATGTGATAGCTCTACATATAGGGTCTATAGGGCCACCACCATTCTGAATGGCCAAAGTGGAACCTGCTCTGAAGAAATGTCAGAGGTACCAGTGCAGAACATACCTACAGCCATGCATAGTACGGAAATATACATATCCGAACAAATCAAAGCATAGTCTAGCAGCAGTAAAGTTGCTAATGCTACTACATATGACATATCGATGTGTCAGGTATGCAAGACCTGTAACAAGCAACCAGTACAGACATGTACAACATGAGAATGTCCCCTAATCAGGACAGTTGCAATGGCTAGAGTATTGTCCATACCACTCAACTGACCCTGAATGTCAGGTACGTCCCTGAGTTTGACTGAAAGTTTAACTCTGTCCCTCTTAATCCCTCCTAAAATTAGTGGCTGTTGAAGGAAAGGTGGTGAATTATACTTACTGACTAATGACAATAAGTAAGAGTTATAAACAACTATTACTTCAGAATATGTGTATTAAGTCATATGCTCTGATTCTGTCAATGTTTCAAGTTAATAGCACTACTTTTGTAAAAGTGTCCCTGATTTTTTCTTGACCTATCCCTGATTCTGTAGAAATGTGTCCCCGATTGTTGGAGAGTTCTGGTATTGTCACATGAGATATGCGTAATGAGGGACTGTCCCATGCAAAGTGGGAAAGGTGTCACTCCTACAGTCTTCTGTCGTGCAATCTGAAAGGTGGACAACGTGCAGTAGGTATGCGGTAGCATGACTCGGTGGACAGCTGCGTTAATAAACTCAAGTCACATGTCAGCATTGCAGAGTATTGGTTCCCATGTATCAGGCAGATGGGAGCAGATCGTATGAGGAACATGTATATAATATGATTACGTCACTGGACAGACCGCCGAGTCCGTACAGTCGAACGCCTGCCTTTGCAAAATGGTTACACATACCCGATACTGTAGTCATGTAGTCCGATGTAATACGCATCACAAGGGATCGCACACACTCAGCGTGAGTAACAAATGTAAGTGGAAATGTCGGTGAGCGAGCGGCTGTAAGCGTGTTTGTCTACCAGTATGCCAGTAGTGCCCTGTCAAAGAAATGAGTCTAAACGTGTATAAGGTGCTGTGACCACATGTCAGCAGTGCTTAACGCTGTGCAAACCCATGCACAACTGCTCCCACCTGCTGGAATGTGCCTTACCCAGTCTGTATCCAAAGGCGTCGGCCTGTCCGCAAACAAAGAACCACCCTATACACGTGATGGTAGCAGTACCCTGCGCACATAGCTCATGTGAATTAACAATAGACCATGGCATATGTACAGACAATAGACGACACACACACCATACAGCGCAGACATCCAACAGTATAGCAATGTACTGGCAGATATGTCTGGACCACTGGTGTATGCATGCCTGGCCGTCCTGTGTTTCAGTGTGTGAGCATGCCCAGTATGACTGTTACGCATGTTGTCGACCGACATTACCGTCATACCATCATGTGCGTGAGCATGCCAAGTATGGTCAACTGTATTGCATGTGTCACATGTCCAGATAGTTAGTACTGTGTTCTTGACCCCTCCGTTCTACACAGACAGGTGTCATGCTGTGTCTGCAGGGTAGCTAATGGTCATGTGGCATTAACAGTTGCTACATGTCTGCATAGCATGGGGGGACATCCAACCACAACGACAGTCCTACACAGCACCGTGGGTGGCGCACATGACTCTCACATGTGTAGGTTTGACAGCGGGCACAGCCAACAGTTGTACACATCTGCCGCTACTGTACTGGTATGCTGGGTACTCCATGTCAGTGTGTGGACCTACCTAAATTGCTGGTTGGAGGGATACCAGGGTACATCAGTTCTCAGCTTTAATTACCAGCACAGTGGTGTTGGATGTCCTAGCTTACACAACCTACATCAAACTGCCTGGCCTGCTGTAGTCTGTGTGTGTCTTAGGCGGATGGGGTCATTCACTGGGCATATCCATAGGCCATCGTATATCATTTGTCTGTATTGGTCCACATCTGTCCAGCTGCATGGAACGTGTTTGGGCTGTACGGACACACATGATGGTCAGCCCATAATCTGCAGTGGGTTAGGACAACCTGTGTACTACAGGCTACCATTGTGACCCCCGTATGTGCTACAGAGGTCATGGTGCCACTATGGATGCATACTGTCTGCTGCCCTAACATTTGGCCACCACAGTCACTTGTATGCTCACATACATACCGTAGCAATGGGTAACTACACATTCTAATACAACTGCCACTTGTTAGGTCAATAGACATACCCTGGGTGTGTTCCGGACTTGAGGACGGTGCTGGAGTGCTGCATATGTCGGATGCACACAGTGCACCTCCTATACATGGCCGAGCACAGGTAGTGTCATGTTTGGCATCCATTGTACTGTGTGCGGGTCAGAGAGAGGAAATCCGTGGGTACCTACTGTGTCAGTGCATATGCCTTGTGTTGCCTCTTTGCCATAGGCAGGTCATACTGTGCATGGGCTTTCGCCGACTGTGCCCTGCTCAGGTAGTTCCTTCACCATGTCACACTGTGCCTGTACAGGCCTTGGCAGTGGTGTTGGGCTGTGTGGCCCTGCCCCATGATGTTCGAGCTGCAACTGTTACTGCAGGATAAGATTGTGTAGCATAGCAAATACCATAACAACTTGTATGCATGTAGCTTGTGAATACTGCAGAGCTCCAATGGATGTATCCGGATACCAGAACTGTGAACTGAGCATCCCAAACACATGCACAAGTATATGTCTTGCCTCTGCATCCGCCTCAGTATGGTGTGAGTGTTCAGGTGTGTGTGCATTGCTGATGGGTGTCATCAGCCACGACACCAGTGTTTACCCAGCATCCCCCACTAGGAGACTGTAGGGGATGTCCATATTGGCATTGGTGTGCTACGGCTGTGTCAGAAGCCATATATCAGACACATCATAGCTTCCAGGGCAGACAGCACACACATTTAATCTCAGGACCTGGCCATCGCATATGGCCTAGCTGTTGGAGGGTATGCCCCTGCAGTGACTGCAGGCCCTACCCCACTCACCGGGTGGTGCTACGATGTGTATGTGTGTGCAGGCTATAGCAGCCAGTACCCCAGTGTAGTCATCCATGTGGTTGAACAGATGCATATTACTGGTCTACTAATCACGTGTGTTGAGGATATGTACATGCTCACTAGCATGTGTTGACATGGCATCTGTGAACTGGTGCAATACTCTGGATGCAGATGCCTGTGAGATACCCATGATATCCCCAGTTGTGCTGAGTGCGGTACCTGTGACTAGTACACCTAGGCCAACACATACCATGGTATCCACTGTGATGTGTTTCCCTCGGCCTGTTTGATGTGTCAGGTGTGGCAGGTACAGGTCAACAAGCTGCTGTAGGAGGTCTCTGTCCACCCCATAGTGCTCCACCATCCCCAGCCCATGTAGCCCCTGGTAAGTCACCCTCGGTCTATAAAGTCTTATGTCACCCCAGTAAGGGTTGTTTGGCAGCATACACATCCTCACTGCCCCAGCCTCCTGCACATGTTGGTATATGTTGCCTGCTGCAGCCCATCTTATTTGGTTGGACTGTGTCGTGAAATGTCCCCACAGGTATACACCGGTGGCGTAGAGTGCGAACGAAACCTGTGTGTATGCTGCTTGCTCGCATTACCGTACTGTTCATGTGCGGGCTGGCCAAGTCATCTGCTGATTGTGCTGATCAACACCTGTTTGTGCAGCCTGTACACCCTGACTACCCTACCACAGCCTGCATTTAAATTGGAACCTTTGCACTGAGAGAGAGCCTTACAAGACTATCTGCAAATATATAGAACTGAGTATATTTTTCTGTATTATTCTGTATTATAGAGCTAAATTGTTGCTTAGATATCTGTTGTCTTACTGTTCTGCAAATATACAGAGATCAGTATATATTTTTCTGGTTTTATAAATTTGCACTGTGATTCCTCACATCTGTTGAAACTGTCTTCCCCGCCCCCACCCCTCATTTTCTGCCTTGTCTTCAGCTGATATAACCATTTTTTATAGCTTGTGTGTTGCTTAACTCCAGGTTCCCTTAATTTTGACCTGTTGATAACAGCCTGCATTTAAACTGGAACCTGTGCACTGAGAGAGAGCCTTACAAGACTATCTGCAAATATATAGAGCTGAGTATATTTTTCTGTATTATTCTGTATTATAGAGCTATATATTTTTCTGGTTTTATAAATTTGCACTGTGATTCCTCACATCTCTGTTGAAACTGTCTTCCCCACCCCCCCTCCCTGTTCTTGGTTGTATTTAAATTTGGTGGCTCAGCTTCTCCATAATAGTCTCTGAAATCTAACAGAGCTCTTTTTTTATATTGTAAAGTACTTTGTCTTCTAGCTAGAATGAGGATAAAAAACTACAAAAAAGCTCTGTTGCTTTAAATGATAAATAAAATCATTACGCATCTTTGGTACTGGTACATCTAAATTCAGACTGTGACAATCCTAAAAAAAAAAAAAAACAGTTTTCTTCATATATATATATATATATATATATATATAAAATGAAAAAAAAAAGAAAACAAATCATACTCCTTGATTTAGGTTGCAGTCCATTAGATTTCTCTTGCAAGTTAAGGATTTAGTTTTACAGTCTGGTCCAATGTTCGAATGCCGATACTTCCTGTTTTTTTGCAGTGGAAAGTTGAACTTCAAAAGGTTGCAAAACTTTTAGCTGGGTGGGAAATCTAAATGATTTCAGAGCTTCAAATTGAACAAATAGCTCGTGGCCACATAAATCAAGCTGCAAATAATATGCAGTAAAGAAAAAAACAACTTGGAGTGCCTCACAATGTAAAACTCAACAATCAATATGTGAAAATTTATAAAATATCATTTAAAACTTATTACAGCCTACCCACTACTTTAATCAAGTATAAGATTATCTGACAGCATTTACTAATATTTACAAATCTGTACATGCTTTTAAAACCTATAGACTTTCTTATAACAGCTGTGTTTTAGGGTTACTAGATAGAAACCCCTGACAAAATTAAATAATGCATCTTATTAAAGAATTCACCTACTCCAGACTTTAGATAAAGATATCTACATAAAGTATTTAAATTAAATTAAGGTATAATGTATTTTAAGTTAAAGAAAAAAGAAAAAGACTGTTACTACTAAAATTAAAACAAAGTAATTCATGACACTCTAATACTGAGGCGGTTAATAGTGTTCAAACTAAACATATAAAATATAGAATATATAATGTTTATATAGAATTGGAGAAGAAAAAGAAAATATAATAGAAAAAAAAGAAAAAAAAATGACTATTATTATTAGATACTGTTAGATAGATAACCCATCAACTTATACTTAACCTCAATAAAACCAAGCTTATGGTCTTCTATAATTCCCCCTCCAGTGATGCAAAAATAGAACCCGTTGAACATACAAAACTTCTTGGTGTCACAATTGATAGTGGACTTAAGTTTGACAAACACCTTGCACTAACAGTTAAAAAAGTTCATGTCAAACTGGGTTTTCTCTATAGGGCTAAATCGTATCTTACTGACCATGCCAGACTCACAACAGCTAGAACCCATCTCTTATCTTTCCTGCTTTACTGTTCACAAATATTTACCTTGTTGTTGTCTTTCGGCTTTTCCTGGTTAAGGGTCGCCACAGCGGAACTCCGGTCTGCTAATGATTGTCAGTAGGTTTTCACGAATGCCAAGGTGCCAGCTCGATGTTGAACCTTCAACGAAGGCACGCCCATTTACGCATGTCTTTCGAATGCCCACCCAACCACAGGGAGGACATGCAGACTCCACACAGAAGGCACTCCCCGCACTCCAGCCGTGAATCGAATGGGAGAACCTCTTGCTGTGAGGCAACAACGCTACTGCTGCACCACTGCGGAAGTCATCAATCTTTCCAAATCTGAACTGAATAGCCTTGAACCTTGCTGTAACAAAATAGCCAAATTCGCCACTAATCAGTCTCAGAGATCTCACCATTGCACTGCCCTTCTCCAGCTGAACTGGTTAGAGCTCCCTCACCTGCTTTCTCTGACTCAGCTACTAACTTAGGTCTGCTGATAAAATATTGTTGAAGGTTAACAAAACTCAAAACTCTCACGGTGTCTCCTTATACTCATATATCATTGCCAAACACTGGAATTCTCTGTCTCAGCATATTCTGTCTGTCAGTGATACACATTCATTTAAATAGCCCCTAAAGGAATATTTTACCAAACATAGACTTTATTCATGTTCTCCAGCAGGCTAACTAATTTAACCCCTTACTGTCTAACTTCCTTCTCTCCACCACCCATTGTCAATATTTCTTTGCAACTGAGCCTTCTTGCTTCAGTTTGTGATATTTTTATCCTGAAAAAAAAAAAATATATATATATATATATATATATATATATATATATATATATATATATATATATATCTTATTTATTTTGTCTGTATGAGTAGTATAAGCTTATTGTCTTATTGTCCTACCATTGTTATATGCTTTTAGATGCAATGCCAAGGAACATGCATTTGAACTCCTATTGTAATTGTTGTATGTACAAATGTATAATTATGATATAAAAAGTTTCATTGAGAGATATTGCTAATGCTACAGAAACCTTCGAAGTTAAATGGATTCTTAGGTTAGGTGCACATAGGAGTCAGGGTTTAAATGATGTCATTCCCCTGAAACCCTTGCTTAAGGCTAGAAGTGTTAAATAATAATTAATAATTTTTAGAATTTTATAGAATAATTTATTTAATATTATAAATGTTTTTATATATGTAGTTATTTTAACTATATGCTAAGACAATGCATGATTTATTTATACTATATATTGTTTTATTGTGTAATCTTAAACATTGTCTCAACTGAATGACTAATTAATTCATCTTTCTCATTCGTTGAATGATTTCTAGTAGAGTATGTATATATGTATATATATATATATATATATATATATATATATATATATATATATAGTATTATTTTGTTAAAAGCAGTACGTCTGATGAAGCGGGTTTTACAACAGTGAAAGCGCTTATGTTTTTTGTTCCAATAAAATACTTTATAATACGTTTTTGGGCATCCTGCTGCCTTTATGAAACTTTTTATGTCATACCTACTGGGCTTTTGGTTATTTGTTCTTATGGCTGTTTTTGTGGCTAAATGTATAATTATGTTATCTTCCTTGGAACTTTTCTCGCCATGTCTCCGCTGAAAATGGGCTTCTGGCCCAGTCAGACACTATCCAGTTATCAAATGTAAATAAAAATTAAATAAATAAATGAAAGTTTTACCTTGTAAATTTTGTCGTTCCTCAGAAGAAGAATAAAACATTGTTTCAGAACAGTAAAGCAACAACATAGACAAATTATATAAATTTATCAATTTCTTTAAAATTATTTACTGTTTTTTTTCTTCAGTTGTCCATCCATTTTTGGCTGCTTGTCTCTTTAAACTATGTGTGTTCCACACCATTGGTCAGTTCCTCATTGGTCATATCTGACCACAAGCTAATCACCATAGACAGCCACATCCCTCCCCACCCCCCATTAGGGAAACCACCGTAAAAAATTTCTCCAAAGCCAACTTCACGCTTCTTAACACAAAAGTAGCAAACTTCACGACACCCATGCAGACGGACAATAGAGGTACGACTGCTGAATCCTACACAAATGCACTTTAAAAGCACTTACACAAGTGCATGGATTATGCAATCCCTAACAGAACCAAGATGCTATCCTCCAAAAAAAGGAAGTCAATCTGGTGGTCCCCTGCCAACAAACTCTACAACAGAAGAAAGAAACAGTTGCAAAAAAGAGTAAATTCCCATGATTGGAGGAACTCCCTGGTCAGCCTCAGTAAGAAGCTGAGATCCCTCATAAAATCCTCCAAAGCTAATTATGAAAACAAAATCGCCACTGATTCTAAAGACAACCACAAAGCGTTATATAGCTATGTCAAGAATCTCAATGTAAACACTCAGATCTGCTCTGAGTTACAGCACAATGGCACTAAATATACAGAACCCACTGATATTGCCAACATCCTGGCAGATAGGTTCACTGCTAACTCTACCCTCCTCTCACCCCCTAATGGGCCCATCTCTATACCAGAGGAATGCAAAGTTCCTGTAATCACGGCTGCACAGGTAAAAAAACACACTCTCTAAAGCCAAGAACATAGCATCCATGGGACCTGACAACATCCCAGACTGCATTCTACATGAACTACAGAATGAACTGGCACCCTACCTAAGTACAATGTTCAGTCATAGCCTCACCTCAGGCTTTGTGCCTACTAAATGGCGCACAGTGACGGTTATCCCACTCCACAAATGGGGAGCCACCATGGACCCCGGGAACTACTGCCCCATTAGCCTGATGAGCCTGGTCTGCAAGGCTATGGAATGTATCATCATGGAACTTATAAACAATGACATTGGTAATCTCCAAACTCTGGACTCCACCCAGTTCGGTTTTGTAAAAGGCAGATCATGTCTCCTAAACCTGATAGACTTCTTTGAAACGGTCACCAAAGCCGTAAATGAGGGTAAGGTGGTTCACACAGCCTGTCTAGATCTCTCCAAGGCTTTTGACACCACCCCCCACTCTGGAATTATAGATAAACTCACTAAACTAGGTATAAATCCCTATGTCACAAGATGGGTTGCCAACTGGCTCACTGACAGAACCCATACTGCAAAAATAGCAGACTCCAAGTCCGACTTCAGACCAGTGAAAAGTGGAGTACCACAGAGTTCAGTCCTGGGTCCTGTCCTGTTTGGTATCTACTTCTCAGAAGTACAGGACATCCTACAAAAGGGCCTCACTGAGACAGATGCCTAATGTCAAAGCCATGGCCTCAAGCTCAATGCCAAATAGTGCATTATCATCCCTTTTGGTAAAAACTCTGTAGCCATGAACTGCCACATAGGTGGTAGACTACTTAACACCAAAAGTGTGACAAGAGACCTTGGGACACAGGTGGACAGTAGTCTCTCCTTTGATAATCACATCGCCGCAGTAGTCAGGAAATCCTCACAAAAGTTTTCTCATCCAGGAAAAAAGAGGTCATTGTTCCCCTCTACTCATCACTCATTAGACCCATTATAGAGTAAATGCCCCTTTTGGTATATACCTCACAAGACATCTACAACAACTAGAAAGGCCACAGAAATACCTCACAAAGAGGATTACAGGCCTGAAACAGATGCTCTACGCAGACCGTCTCAAAAAACTCCAGCTTTACTCCATCGCATATCGCCTACTCAGAGGCGATCTCTGCCTAACATACAAAGCTATGTCAAACCCAGAGCTGTTGGACATGCTACACCTTAAGAAATCCCAATCCCTCTGAGCTACACACTGTAAGGACCTAAACCTTGTCACCATAATAAACAGAACATGCTGGAGGGGGGGTCTATATTGAAAACTCGAACGTTGACTTATCCGAACACCTAAAAGCTGACACATATTCCGCGAACCGCAAATACACCGAACACCCTAAACCATGAAATTCTAAAACTCGAAATATCATAGTTGTCCCATCCCAAACTGAAAGGCAGTTTTGCCCACTGTTAGTTGCACATGGATGGTCTCCGATGCTTCGTGCAGTGCCACTAACCTGGAGTTGTGGGTATCTTTGATAAATATGGATACTCCCCCTCCTTTTGTGGTTCGGTCCAAGTTTTGGGGCCGGAAAGCATGGTATGAAGTATAACCTGTTAGTGCTGGGGTGTTCTCGGGAGCCTTGAACCAGGTTTCTGTTACTGCACAGATATCAATATTCTCCATACTGAGGAGAGTCTCAAGTGCGTGCATCTTGAGGTTTAGACTTCTGGCGTTGAACAGCATTACCCTTAGTTTTTTTTTTCTTTGTGTTGTCTATGAAGGTGGGTTTGTCTTTTGAGCCTTTCCTAAAAAAAGGCACTATGGGGGAGGCAAGAGCCTTTGTAGTAGCTTACATCCTTCTAAGTTGGGAACTGCTGATTGAGGGCTCAGTGTCTGTTATTCTAAAAGTGTATTAATTCTGGTTTAAGCAGTTGGGCTTCAGGCCAGTTATTTTACATTAAGAGGGTTCGTGGTCTGCACTCTTGTGGGAGGAGAGGTTGCACTCTGCCCTTCTGAGCTGGGAATTTCTGGTTAAAGGCTTATAGTGCCTGCATATTTGAACTGCTTCTTACTGAAATTGGTACACCTTGTTTGCTGTAGCATAGACTAGATCCAGGCCTGCTGAATCTAGATTTGTTTGTATAACTTGAGCACTAATCCAGGCATTCTTTAAAGTATTCAATTGTATTTATTACTGCTTGGTAGTAACTTGATTAAAGTGTAGCTATCATTCTAAGTCTTTTGGATTAAGCACTTGGGCTTCAGACCAGTTGTTTTACATTAGGAAGGTTTGTGGCCTGCACTGTGGTGGCAGGACAGATAGCTTACATCCTTCTAAGTTGGGAACTGCTGATTGAGGTCTCAGTGTCTGTTATTCTAAAAATGTATTAGTTCTGTTTTAAGCACTTGGGCTTCAGGCCAGTTA
Organism: Protopterus annectens; assembly: GCF_019279795.1. Lineage (NCBI taxonomy): Eukaryota > Metazoa > Chordata > Ceratodontiformes > Protopteridae > Protopterus > Protopterus annectens. The sequence goes on along the minus strand of NC_056729.1, from coordinate 1,052,871,022 downwards.
TTTTACATTAAGAAGGTTCATGGTCTGCACTCTTGTGGGAGGAGAGGCTGGACTCTGCCCTTCTGAGCTGGGAATTTCTGGTTAAAGGCTTATAGTGCCTGCACATTTGAACTGTTTCTTACTGAAATTGGTACACCTTGTTTGCTGTAGCATAGACTAGATCCAGGCCTGCTGAATCTAGCTTTGTTTGTATACTTGTTGTTTGTTTGCTTGTTATTTCCCTGAAACGCTAATTCCACCTAAAACGTGGCTTTTCAGTGCTTCTGTGGATCCCTAGTGATATCTGCATCGTATACTGTACTTATTTCCTTGTTTCACTTGAAAGAAAGTTACTGTTTGTCATTTTTGCATTTAAGTTACCTGTAACACATTGCATTTAAGTTACCTGGCACTTGCTCACTAAAACAATTATATAAGTCAGTACTAAAAAATTAAAAGCACTACACCCTCACAAACTCCCCTTGAGTACCTTGTTTCCCATTGGCCCTTTTTTCAATTATAAAGGAATTCCCAATACTATTCTAGCATGTCCAAAGGTCAGTTGTCAATCTCCTCTCCAGTCCAGCTGGTGAATCTGGGAATCTTGAGGCAATGTTACAACTGCCTCATGTACACAGACAACCCTCTCCTCCTCCTCCCAACAAATTCCAACACATGTGAGAAATGCAACCATATAGCCAAACTGGAGGCTAAGCTCTCTCAACTCAGTACTGGTGTAACCAGTCAGGAGGATAAGGAAGCAACACTCACTACAATTCCAGTCTCACATAGACCTACCACGACAGCAAACCAAACACATAAACACACAAAAACATACTCGGAGGCTCTAAATAAATATCTGCCTAAGCAGCAGAGACTTCCAAAGCAGACACCCAAGCAACCGCTACCCCAAAACAAAACACGTGCAACACATAGCTCACAAAGCCAGTGTGCCAAACAGTCACAGCCCTTAAGGCTAAACAACACACCTGATGCACTTGTAATAGGTGACTCTATCATCAGGCACACTGACGTCCCGCTCACCAGGCTGAACAAGGAGAAGGTCAGGGTGTACTGCCTGTCGGGCACTAGAATCCGCCACATAACACAAGCACTCAGGTCACCCTAAGGCAAGTATAAATAGGACTCGGTCATTGTCCTTGCTGGTGTGAATGACCTGAAACGTACCTCCCTAGACTACATGAAAAGAGACATAGAGGAGCTCTTTGAGCATGTAGCCCAGGCCGGTATGACCCTGACCTTGAGTAGCATCTTACCCTCACCAAGAATGATGCCACAATATGAAGACAAGATCATCAGTTTCAACAATTGGCTTAAGTATTGGTGTCATTCAAAGGGGATCCAATGCCTGTCAGCCTGGGATGACATGCTCGACAAGCTACGATGCTTCGCTAGGGACAGCTTGCACCTGTCACCCCTGGGCTTTCAGATATTGGCAAAGGCTCTTGCTTCCCCCATAGTGCCTTTTTTAGGCAAGGCTCAAAAGACAAACCCACCTCCATAGGTATCACAAGGGATAAGAAACTAAGAGTAATGCTACTCAACGCCAGAAGTCTAAACCTCAAGATGCATGCACTCGAAACTCTCCTTAGCATGGAGAACATCGATATCTGTGCAGCAACAGAAACCTGGTTCAAGGCTCCCGAGAGCACCCCAGCACTACCAGGTTATACCTCATACCATACCTTTCGGCCCCAAAACTTGGACCGAACCATAAAAGGAAGGGGAGTATCAATATTCGTCAAAGATACCCACACCTCCAGGTTGGTGGCACAGCACTAAGCATCAGAGACTATCCATGTGCAACTAACAATGGGTAAAATTGTCTTCCAGTTTATAGCCTGCTACAGACCACCCTCCCAAACCCAGGAACCCCACTCTGCCTTCCTGATAACACTGGAAAATATGACGGTCTCTCCAAACACCATTATATTGGGCGACTTCAACTACCCAAACAATGACTGGGAGCATTACTCTAGCTCCAACACCCTAGCCCAAAGGTTCCTAGAATTTATAAACTCAAATGCTATGGAACAACTTGTTACCACTCCCACAAGAGGGGAAAACATACTGGACCTGATCATCGCCAACATGGGGACTCTATGCTCCAGACCAGAAGTGTATCCCTCACTGGTAAGATCAGACCATAAACTAATCTCACTGGATATTCACATCCCCAACCCCACCCCCTGCCCTGAAAACTTCAGTGAAAAACTTCTCTAAAGCAAATTTCACACTCCTCAAAACCGAGGTGGAATCCTTCAAAGTCCCCGAGCCTGTGGAAAATACGGCCCAGACCGCAGAATCCTTTGTAAATGCATTTTATCAACACCTTCAGCAATGCATGGATCATGCAATCCCAAATAAAACCAAGACCCAATCCTCCAAAGGAGAACGTCCTGTCTGGTGGACCCCAGCCATAAACAAACTATACAATAGAAGGAGGAAGCTACTACATGATAGAGCAAAATCCCAAAAAGGGAAGGCATCTCTGATCAGTATTAGCAAAAAAACTACCCCCTGACATCTCAGATGCTCAGGTAAGGGCCGCCCTCTCCAATGCAAAAAATACAGCATCAATGGGACCAGACAGTGTCCTGGGCTGCACCCTACATGAACTCCAAGAAGAGCTAAACCCAAACATAAAACTACTGTTCAATCTCAGCCTTACTACAGGATATGTACCCAAAGAGTGGCGTACAGCAACAGTGGTCCCTCTCCACAAAGGTGGTGCCTCAACGGATCCTGGAAACTATTGCCCCATAAGCCTGACTAGCTTGGTCTGCGAAGCTATGGAAAAGATCATCATGTACCTCATAAATAAAGATATTGGGGACCTACAGACACTAGATCCTACCCAGTTCGGCTTTGTTAACGGCAGATCCTGCCTCTTAAACCTGGTTGATTTCTTTGAAACAGTCACCAAGGCCATTGACGAGGGGAAGGTATTCCACACAGCCTACCTGGACCTCGCAAAAGCCTTGGATACAATACCCCACTCAGGCATTATAGATAAGCTCACCAGCTTAAATGTAATCCCCTATGTCACTAGATGGGTTGCAAACTGGCTCAAGGACAGAACACACATGGTTAGAATTGCTGGAGCCATGTCAGACTCCAAACCAGTTACAAGTGGCATCCCACAAGGCTCAGCCCTGGGACCTCTCTTGTTCGGTATATATTTCTCGGAGGTACTGGCCAACATGGAAGGACTGTGGCCGACCAAGTTCGCAGATGACTGCAAACTGGGTGCCATAATCGACTCTCCAGCCGACACAAGCATCCTCCAAAAGGGCCTCATAGAAACAGACAACTGGTGCCAGAGCCATGGCCTCAAGCTTAATGCCAAAAAGTGTATAGTCATCCCCTTTGGCAAAAACAAAGTGCCCACAAATTACCACATAGGTGGTAATCCATTAAGTACAGAAGACATAATTGGGGACCTGGGGACCCAAGTTGATAGCAATCTCTCATTTGACAACCATGTGGCCAAAGTTGTTAGAAAAACATTTTATATAGCCCACCTAATCATGAAGGGAGTCACATCTAGATCTGGGGAGGTCATCGTGCCTCTTTACTCATCCCTCATCAGGCCCATAATTGAGTACAATGCACCTTTTGGGATGTACCTTACCAGACACCTGCAGCAACTGGAAAGACCCCAAAAGTACCTCACCAAGAGGATCAAAGGGCTCAAACAGATGCCATATGCTGCCCGGTTAAAGAAACTCCAGCTCTACTCAGTGGCATACCGCCTGCTCAGAGGCGATCTGTGCCTAACGTATAAAGCCATGTCCAACCCCGAATTAATGGACATGCTGCACCTCAGAAAATCCAAATCCCAATGAGCTAATGGCTTGAGAGACTTGAACCTCAGCACTGAAAATAAAACCGACATGCTGGAGGGACAGATTCATAACCCAAAGGCTCCCTTCACTCTGGAATAAAATCCCAGTCCAGGTTAGGCAGAGTCCCTCATTGACTCTCTTCAAGAGGAATCTTGATGAGTGGATGGGAGATCATAGGTTTACCCCGGGTATCACTTCTACATCACTGTTAGACAGAGGCACAGTATACTAACCTCGAAAAAGGGCATAGCAAAATTCATTTAAAATGGGTGGTGAAAGCCAAACACACTCTGGCTAGGCTTATAAATGCCCTAGGGCAGATAGCCTGGTATGAACCTATGAACTGCTGTCATCCCTCCCAATGTCACCAGGCAGGTATAGACACACCCCTAGCTTAGGTGTGCTAAGGCAGGAGCACTCCCGAGGCACAGTTCTGCAATGCACGCACAGTATGCCTGACCCCCCTCCCATGCTGTCAACTATATTCGAGACCTGCACCCGGCTGACTACACACATACACTCCAGGGACCAGCAGCACACCCTGGTGATAAATGTGATACACTATAGTCAACCTCATCTGCATAGTATAGCCTTCTAATGAATAGTTATATGACCCATACCGAACCTCCAAATTAACAACCACTGCTCAGTGTCGCTCAGATCCGTACACAACTGGCAACAGGTGCCTTACTATCACCATATTCAATGTCCCATGGTCTTCCCAGCAACAAAATAACCGGTGTCTACACGACTACAACCCGTGGCCCTGCACACTACAGACGATGTACATTACCACCACGCCATGGCAGATATACATAGATCCCAGGTTATCACGTACTGATCATCCGGCACAAACATTCAATAGTGCTGATGTCCCCAGACATATATGTTCACATCTATGTCCACCTCTACATCTACATATATCATATATATTATTTGTATACATATATACATGGACATATATATATATATATATATATATATATATATATGTAGATATACATACACACATATACATGTACACACATATGTAGATATGGCAGTTATATCACAACAGCGGACCACATGACATCAGTGCATTAGACAGGAATGAAAAGGAAACTACATGTGCCACCTGCATCATGTAGTGTTGTTACTATCAAAGCACGTGTGTTATGTTGCATCACACGGGTCAGACTGTATCAAGGGTAGTAGTAGGGCTGCTGACAGTTACTCACCAGACCTATTGGCGAATGTATGTGTTGACAACCCAGTGTCTTGGCAGAATATGCGGGCTGTGGACACTATATAGGTCAGTAACAAAACACACTGAACACATCCTGCAGCTAGCCACCCACTGATACCAACACATACGGTATAACTGCCAAACACACACACCTGCCATGCCTTGGAATCGAGCACCTATCTGCCTAGTCTACCACACTACAGCATTATGCGTAACAGAACGCGTTACCAAGTTCCAGCATCACCACACTCCCACAGGCATACATCTAGGTGGATGACATCATCCGCAAAGGCAAAGATGCCGATAAGGAATGTATGGGGAGTGAGCCATCTAAAAGCATTACTCTGTCACCAGGCAGCTGGAAACACACACACACACAGACACACACTTGGCAGGGCTGGGAGTCGAACATACACCTAACTACCTTATCACACTACAGCATTACACAGTTACAGAACGCGCTATAGAAATTACTGGTACACAGCACTCCCAGAGGCATACTTCTAGGTGGATGACATCATCCGCAAAGGCAAAGACGCCGATAGGGAATGTATGTGGAGTGAGCCGTCTAAAAGCATATTACCGTCCCAAGGCAGACGTAGACAAACACACGGCAGTGGTGTGAGTGGGACAGCTGCCTATCTATGGAGCACTATTACAACACTACATAGATACAAGACACGCCACAGACAGTACACCCTTCAAGACAGTCAACCAGTGTGTTCAATGTAGGAATCCATCCTGACATAGGGTATGGACATATGTTGCCTGGATGACCACCATCGCTATACAGGATGTCAATGGCCATGCCCATACACAGAGGCACATCACCGACACAAGGTGTCTCTGGGCATGCTCACACACTTAGTATCACACATCCGTTTGGAATGTACTGTGTGTCCATCTACACAACGGCGTACTGGGCATGCGCACACACTTAGTAGGAGTGACACACTTAGTAGAAGCGAAGGGCTATCTTGCATGCACACGGATTCCAAACACGGAAGGGCACAGTTTGGAATGTACTGTGTGTCCATCTACACAACAGCATACTGGGCATGCTCATGCACTTAGCAGTTGCAAAGGGCTGTCTTGCATGCACACGGATTCTAAACATGGAAGGGCACAGTTTGGAATGTACTGTGTGTCCATCTACACAACAGCATACTGGGCATGCTCACACACTTAGCAGTAGCAAAGGGCTGTCTTGCATGCACACGGACTCTAAACACGGAAGGGCACAGTATGGTGTTACTGTCCCCACATACACGAAGGCCACTCACATGTACTGACCAGTATACACTCAAGAGCCATCACAGATGTCTCAGGTGCAGATCACAGAGGTATCAGGTGCAGATCACAGAGGTAAACGCCACATTCTACTATGTAGCCCTCAGACATCACCATGTCCTTGGACCAGCAACACACATCCATACATTACCACAACACTGTGTGACTCATGACCAGTGGACTGTACATAGGTCTACAGCAACTGTGCATACTACACATGTACTGATAGGGTTCCGTCATGTGTTATGCAATGCAATGATACCACTGTACATAACCAGGTCAGCTCTACACATAACAGGGGCCCTGGGTTTTACACAGCTGTGACAGATGACTGTCACTGTATACCAAAGAACACACATGTTTGGATATGACATACATGTAATCGCAGTGGATATGTGCATGGACCACACACACAACACACATGTACATAGAATAGCTTTTGCTGTCCTCCGTGCAGACAAGTGGCTACAGCAATCACACGCATGCACATGGAAGGTAGGTCCATGGCTGTTGAATGCTAACAGTACATGAGGTAGCAATGTTGACAGAGGAAACATTCCCTCTGTACTAGTTACCCATGACACCCATCATATCATACAACAGTCCATGTGTTATGTATGTCATCACACCTATCCACCAATTGCAATGCATACAAACATGGCTACATGACAGGCATGTAGGACCAACACACATGTACATGTAGTGGTGTGCATGCAGCTACCATGCATGTGCAGTAGCTGATGTATGTAATTCATCTGTGCCTAACTACAACATGCAGTTGCAATGCAGCACCCTCATTGACACCTGTATATGGTGAAATACTGACAGTACGGTAGGATGTACATCAGGTATGGATAGATGTGTGTACCTAAAGTGGTGATCCACCTTTGCAGATGGATGTTTGCGAAGGACAGCTCACAGATGTGTCACAAGCCATCCTACCATTACATGTTCAAACAGTACGCTATGCTACTGTTACTTGACGGTGAAGACATAAAACCTACACAGCGGTCAGGGTGTTACTGGCTGTAAGTCACTTGACACCTGTAACACTTACATCCTCCCATGTGCATATAGCAGCACAATTGCCAAAGGTAGCGTTGGTACACATAATGCGGCCAATACTGCTGCATGTCTGTCAGACATATCATCATATAGCAGGTGTATCATTCACAGTACTGCCATGTGTGTTTGCTTGTATGACCATATATGTCACATATGGTGGGGAATACATCCCAATTGTTACACACCCCTGTACACTGTTGTAGAGATCCGTACATACTGCAGTGTGGAAAGCATGACGTAGGCAGGGGTGGTGTGTGTATCACACACATGTCAGCTATCTGTATGTGAATGACATTTGTGGACTCCATAGTGTGTGTGTGTGTGTGTGTGTGTGTGTGTGTGTGTGTGTGTGTGTGTGTGTGTGTGTGTGTGTGTGTGTGTGTGTGTGTGTGTGTGTGTGTGTGTGTGTGTGTATGTATGTATGGCTGTCTGGTGCATGGAGTGAGGGTGTATGCTACCATACAGAACAGACAGGATCTCTAACCCCTCATGGGGATGCAGTCTACTACCCAGTTGATGCCATTGGTCTCAGCCTTACTGGCTACATGTACATGTTCATTCTCTGTGTCGCGTCGTGTGGGTGCACAGTACTGTGAGGGTGATTACCACATAGGCAGGGGTCCTCACCTCAGCACTATCGAGTGTGCGTTATAGTGTTGTTGACCCCATGAGTGTGGGCATGTTACTGTGTGTTTCTGTGTATGTCTGTGTGTGTTCTCATCCTGTAATGTGACGGGGTATTACTGCTACACAGTGAGGCCTCATGCTATCAAGTGGCCTCTAACGTTATCATTGGCCAGACCGCTGTGTAAACCCCTGCACCATGTCAACATACCTGTGATGTGACCTGGTATGGATGTCACGTCTCTAGCCACTGTAGCTTATTAAACAGCCCACATGATTCTGGATTAGTAGATGTGTGGACATCTGTGGTATGATAGCCTTTCTACCAGTCAGGTTGAGGCTACGTATAGCATGCTGGTATTGCCATACATGCCTGTAAGTACTCCACATTTACACATGGGAAACTGCAAACACTGCTACTTGTTGGCACATGCAAGTAGACCATAAGGAGGGAACCAGGGCATCATTACCAACATGCTGTTACTGTTGTTACCAAGACACATACTGTGAACATATAACAATGCACTATAAGCCTGTACTACATGGTATGTCTGGTGCATGTCAACAGTACACAACTAATGTAATATACACTTCTCTCACTATTCTGTCCATCCTGTGCATCAGACCATTTGAGCATGTCCCTGCACCGATGGTGTGGATGACAGGGATGCGGCACAGGCATCATCATATGCACAGGGTGATAATGTTTGCCAGGGGCATAGGCTGCACCAGTGGATGACATCATGTATGTGGGTAAGGGCTGGTGATCTGATTGGACATGTGTGGTCATTATGCATGTGGGTATTGTGGTGCCCTACAGATGTTTTTGCTGTGTGCGTGTATGAGTGCACACAGTTCTGCCTTTTGCCAGGCCTACACTGGGGTATTATTGACAGCTCCAGATTGTACAGACCAGGATGTACAGCTCACTGTGTCCGGCCATGGCCACGTGACCTGTGCCTGCCAGGGGTTGCACGCGCACTACCAGGCGGAGGTACAGATTGGCTACTGTCCAATGACACATGCCCACTGGAACCGTGTCCCTGCTGGGAACGTCCAGGGCCACATCCACGTGGCCTGCTGTGTCCTGGTGTGGACAGCGCAGCACCAGCTGCACTGCTACTGCTACCGACAATATGGGAGCGGGCATGTGAGGTGGCTCGTTCACATTGACCTGCACTAGGTTGTGTAGCTGGCCTATGTCCACGTGGCCTACGCTTCACTCCTACCAGATGTTCCAGCACAGACAGCTCACGCTTGCGCATTGCCATGCCACAGTCAAGGATTCCGACTATGTCACCCAATTGCCTTTCCAGAAAATCAGCAATCTGCTGTTGAGCATTTGCCAATGCCTGGATGTTGTCATTTAGAGTATGGATAGCAGCCCTCTGAAGCCTCTGCCCTTCTCTGGTCTGCCGTTCAGCACTTGCCTGTGCCGCCATTACAGTCTGGAACATGCGCCTGGTGACACCAGCTGCTGCACTCTGTCCTGCACGTGCATATCTGCCAGAGGTCCTCCTACAAGCCCTACTGGCCACATGCCTGTGTGGCACATCTGCAGTCATTACACTGACACCATGGTGTGGAGACACACCTTCTGTAGCCACCACACGTTCCTGTTCCAAGCCAACACACACTGACTGTCCTTCCTCTATGGCCACTGGTGATGGGGTATGTGTTGGCATGAGAACTGTGTGCGGGGAAGAGGGGGACATAGCTGGGATGGCAACCACTGGCACAGATTCAGCCCCTGACAACCCTGCCTGTACCTCATGCATATGTTCATCACTGCTAGTATCTGTGAGGACTCTAACATCAGACGGACCGCAGGAGGGTAATGCACCTACATCACCTGTGAATGCAAAGAAAGACTCTACATTACAATAGAAGCACACACACAGACACACACAGACAGACACACACACAGACACACACACACAGACACACAGACACAGACACACACACACACACACACACAGACAAACACACATAGACACACACAGACACACACACACACACACAGACACGCACACACAGACACACACAGACACACACACAGACACACCATGCATGTGATTTGACAGATGGCATGCAGCATGCATGTGATACAGCAGACGGCATGCAGCTCAGACATTAATAGTGGACGTTAGCATACCTCCATGGGTTGCACACAACAGCAAGCAAGTGTCATATCAGTAGCCATGCAGTTCACACAGTCATGGTAGTAATCATGCATCCCTGTGATACACCATGTGGACCAGCACAGGTTAACAGTACACATGGCTGAAGTGACCTTGACATGTAATCTGCTGACGTGTGCATTGACATGCACACATGTCCGACACAATGGTGTCCTGACACATGTACAGCATTGTAATGGGTATCACATTGCAGTGTTGTCTGTATGCCCTACAGATAGAATGCACGTTTAGCAAATGTGCATGAGCATGGAAGGGTAGTGTGAGGCATCTACATTGCTATACAGTGTGAAGTACAGACACTGTGCCATTGCATGGCATCATGAGGCATCTATATTGCTATACAGTGTGTAACATGCACACATTGCATAGCCATAGCTGTGTGCATACACATGACGTAACTGTGGATTGTGACCCAATGTTGCTGAGGTGTATACACACCAAACCATGCTGTGTCATGTGACAGGTCACTGGAAGACCTACGGATGACACCCCTGCACAACTACTACAGAGTCTTAGCTGCCTGGCAACCATGTCCACACATGGCAGACTTGCCTATACACCATGTCCCAAATGACATTGATGTACCACACACACTAGGTGCATGGCTAATGGTGATGTCCTACAGCAGCAAGGGAAATGTACGGTATCTGTGGCCTGATGTGGTGTCAATGTCCTGGTAGACATGAAAGCGCTTACTACTTTTTACTGCTCTTTTATTGTTCTTAATAAATCACTTTTCTGGAACTTATCTGGTTGACTTTGATTGTCCTGGTGTATCTTCTTCATATATTTTGGAATGCTGTGGCACATGGCTGAACAACACCTCGTAGTTCTCATGGAGGCACGGGATGGGGACATCATCCTGGCGGCTGTACGCTGGCAGGCATGAATGAGGCATTATCTGGAAGACATAATGATGGTGACAGGTCACAGTATCACAGAGATGTACAGAGATACAGCTGCACATACATTTGTATTAAATCTAGTACATCTGCACAGTTATCTTTGCAAATCACCATGACACTGACACGACTGAGATGTTTGTGTCACACACATGTAACACCCATTATGCATTGGATATCATCACCATATATGTGTGTCACCTCATTACATTGTTCATACTCCATGTGAATGCTGTCTTGATGTGGGCATGTCTGTTTGCCTGTACTGGTGTTCTTACCTATCGGCACATGCCTGGATGTGTCCACAGTGATGCTGTTGACCTTGATGCTGTGTATATGTCACATATCAACACATACACTGCCTTAATGGACATGAGCAGTGATAATGCACACATATGCACAGAACCTTTACATGCGTTTGTTTTGCCATATACATCTACACGGCACTGTACAGCAGTTCAACATCCTGCCATGGATAGCCTGTGTTGCACATGTGATAGACATGGGACAATGGCTAGCCGGACGTCATTCGCAGGGATGGTTATCAACTATAGCATGTACGGACAAGGTTTCCTAGCTGTATCCGACAGCCATTTTGCCACAGCGAGGTGCATCAGTGCCACATTACTGATCCAGACAGTTAATAATACATCTACCATGTGGTCATCACACCATGTATGACATAGATGACATGTGCAGCTTTGATGGACAGGGTTGCATGGTATGGCGGGAGTATGTAACGTATGGCACAGGGATCTGTCCAGCATGTGGCGAACCTTGTAGTAGGATGGTGGTTGTCCATGACGTATGTATTTCAGATCAGGATATGTATGTGTAGCATGTCCAACATCACAGTGTAGCACATGTCTTTATGCAAGGTAGCCAGCATGCTGGATAGTGGAGGTGAGGATTGTGAAGGCTGTTATCACCCATCCACACATGGCCAATACCCCTTAAAGGTGATATGTGATCTGATATTGGTCACCCGAGTGCTGAGTATGCCTGTCCAATAATCTCCATGCTCATGGATGGCACCCTGTCATGACATGGGTGCCTCATATGACTACCTAATAGGCCTGGAGATGTCACCAACTCAGGGAGGTGAACTGCACAGCATCATCCCTTACACAGTGCCCATAATGTTGACTGCTGCCTAGGTGGTAGTTAATGGGTACAGGGTTATTCACCTAGTGGTGACAATGCTATTATCAGCTGTCAGATTGTGCACATATGTCACACACCTCACCCAGAAAGCCCATTCTGTATGTTGTCCACAACACTGAGACAGCTATTGCTCCTAGGTCATGGCCATTCACATCCTTACATACACAGATGCCGCCCATTTGTCTGTGTGGTATGGGCTACAATGAGGGGGGAGTACAAAACATTAACCTTGTTTTACTGTAGCTGCCACTGGTGTGATATGCACATGTCACTCTGATACCTTTTGTAGTGTTGATTCTGTCAACAGGCCACTGGTCGAACACTCCTGTGACATACAAAGGTACATCTAGTATACTCAGGGTAGCTGGAATACTGTATGGGTGATGATGTCCTATGACCTGTCACAGGTATGCTATGCAGTGTGAAATCATCCGTACTGTCATCTACTTCTGTACTGCTAACATCTACGTTGATAAAGGCTCATAGACTTGCAGACCATACTCAGCAGGGTAATAGTGCAGTGCCTCCAATTATGACTGTCGTCTCCACTTGTGGATTGCAGTGGGTTGATATTATCCAACACCCTATCTGTATTGCATATTCATGGTCAGCACTTGTTCAGAACTTGTGAGCACTTCATGAGCTACTAATTACTATAGCACCCATTCCAACTCATTTCTTACAAGTACACTGTCTGTCCTTACATTTCCAGATTACTTACAGTACAACAGCTGTTGTACACACGTAACTCACATATCTTGTGAGACATGGTTGAATATACAGGCATGTCCAACTGTCATGTGCCAGTGCTATTGCCTGTCTATATGATGAATATGGCGAACATGTGGCAATAGAGCAATTGTCTCAAGTACACAGTCAATGCTCACTTCCCAACATACGACACTACAGCCTGTGGGAGATGCACATATGTAGCCATGCTGGGGGTAATGCTCTCACCAACCCAGACTGAACCTGACATTCATGTGGGGACATGTAACATTTGCAACACACCCCACTCATCACATAGTCTCACAAGATCTCCCCCACCACAGGCCACACATAATATAAGTATGACATTTGCAGAACCTCTCCATACTTTATGTAGGCACCAGAAGGCAGCCCCCATCACCAAACACAACAACAATTACTTATAGCCCACAGAGTCATGTGTGCCCATCAAATACAGCCAATAGGGTGTTATAACATACCCAACACACCAGTCATAGTAGACTCTGTAGGCGGTTACACTGATGTCCCACTCAGCAGGCTACACAAGGTGATAGTCGCTTACATCTAGCTGTCGGGTAACTGGTTCTGCAACATAACCTATGCACCCATGCCACACCTCACCAGGTACAATTTGACTGTCATTCTCCATGTTAGTGTGACTGCCATGAGATGTAACTTCCCAGACTACATGTGCAGGGACATGCAATAGCTCTCTGGTCTTGTAGCCCAGAAGGTATTGGCCAAGCCCTGGGGAGAATTCTGCATTCATCCAGACTAGATACTACTGTGCAATGACTGACTGTTTCACTTCGACAGTTGCCTATACGTCTGCTGTCATTCCACAGGCATCCAGTATCTGTCCGCTTTGAATGACATTGTTAACAAAACACGATGCTTTGGCACAGATGACCTGCACCTGTCAGCCCTGGGAGTACAGATAACATGTTAGGCTCTTGCTGCTCCTATATTGCCTGTCTTGCACAGTTTCCAATAACATTCACCACCAGAATGGGAACAGGCAAGCAAAACATGGGGTCATGTGACTCAATGCTTGACATCATCTCTGATGCACGCAGGCAAGGCACTCCTTATAATGGACCACTTCAATATCTCTGCAGTGACTGGGACCTGCCTCTAGGCTCCACAGAACACACCTGCACTGACAGGTTATACTCAGACCACACCTTTCAGTCATGTTACCTGGACCGGAACACCCACGGCTGAGGTGTGTCCATATTTCACTATGTTGTACACACCTCCTGGCTGGTTACTTAGCACAATGCATCAGTGATGATCCACATGCAACTAACTGTGGCCAGAACTGCTATACACATTATAGCATGCTATGGATTCAACAACATGCCCCATGGTTACCGGCCCTCATTTCTTGGTGTACTGGACAGTAGGGTTCAGACAGGTACTACTGATGTGCGACTGACACTACCCCACACTTAACTGGGATAGCTACTCATGTACCGACACATTAGGCCAATGCTGTTTGGGATTCATAACCTCCACTCAGCTGGATCAACCCATACACACCACCACCAAGACCAACAATATCCTAGACATGGACATTACCAACATGTCACTGGTGTTCCACACCTGGGGTTATCCCCTTGTTGGTAGTTTCCGAACATACACTAATCACCCTTGTTATCCACATCCTGGCACCACACCCTTCACGGCATACACAGTACAAGATTAGTACAACGCCTACTACAGACATCTTATGACAGCAGTAGTAAACATCATGACACCCGTGCAGATGGACAATGCACATTCAAACGCTGAAACATACCCCAGTGCACTTCATTAGCACTTACACGACTGCATGGATCATGCTATTCCAAACAGAGCCATGATGGTACCCACGAGATAATGGACGCCACTCTGGGGGTCCAGTTCCATGGACATAATGTACAACAAAAGGTGGAGGCTGTTGCAAAGTGGAGTACAATCCCATGGGTGGGGTAGCTCACTGGTCAGCCTCAGTAGGGCTCCGGGATCTCTTATCACATCCTCCAAACCTAACTACGTAAACATTACCGTGACACGTACCAGGGTGTACCACAAAGCATTATGGAGGTATGTCAGTAGTCATTGGCAATACCCACATCTGCTCTGACATACGATGGTTACTCGGGAACATTACAGAACTGAGTGATGTTGGCAACATCCTGGCAGATGGGTTCAATACTAACCTTACACCCTCTCACTCCCTACATGGCCATAATCCATGCAGGAACATTGTGGGGTCCCTGTGGTCACAACTACACAGTTCCAACCTGCATTCTCTAAGGCCTGGAACACAGACTCCATGTGACCGTCCAACATCCCAGGCTGTGGTTTACACAAACCTCAGAACGACATGTCTCCCCACTTGGCCACCAGCTTCACTAATAGCCTTGTATTAGACATTGTGCCCCCTGAATGGCACACAGCAACAGTTATCACACTCGACACAGGTGCCGCCACAATGAACCAGAGGGACTATTGCCCTGTACGCCTGACTGGACTGTTCTGCAAGGCTATGGGGCACATCATCATGGAAGTCATTCACAGAGACATTGGTGGGCTCCAGACCTTTGATGCCACCCAGGTTGGACTTGTTAGGGTCAGACCATGGCTCCTACACCTGGTGGACTCCTTTGATACAGTTACCAGGGTAGTTGATGATGGTAAGGGGGTCCACACAGCCTACATTGTCCTCTCATTGGCTTTCAGCACCGTTCTCCATTCTGGTATTGACAACATACACATCCACCTGCACATCAACCCCTACGTCTCAGGATGTTATGCAAAGTGGCTCACGGACAGGACCCACACAATGAGGATAGCATACCATAGTACCTACTGTATTTCAGTTACACTTGGCATACCACAGTCCTCAGTCATAGGGCCCCTCATGTTCAGTATATGCTTCCCTGAGGTACAAGCTAGCACAGAGGGACTTTCCCTGACTAGGTTTCCAGACAACTGCATACAAGGCACCATGATTGATCCATCAGCTGATACAGACTCCCTCCTTAAGGGTGTCACTGTGACGGATACCTGATGTCGATAACATGGCCTCAAGTTGCATGACACATGGTGCATGAACATCCCCTTTGGATTACACCAATCACCCACTATCACATAGGTGGTAGTCCCCTACATACATGTGACATTATACGGGATCTTAGTACACACGTATGTAGCACCCACTCCTTTGATAACCGTATTGCCAATGTGGCATGGATATCCTTCTACGTGGCCACCCTTATCTGTACTGGGTTTGTAGCTGGAACAAAGGCACCTATTGTACCTCAAAACTCCTGACGTATACACACATTCAGGAGTATAACACCCTGTTTAGGGTGTACCTTACAGAACAGCAATGGCTTTACATGCCACAACATTAACACACCATGAGGATTATTGAGCTCCAAAGGTTGAAGTATGCGTCAGAACTACGGACACCACGACTGTACACATTTGCATACTGCATACTCAGAGGTGACCTCTGCTGAACATACAGGGCCCATGTCAACAATAATATTCATGGATATACTCCACATAAGTGACATAAGCAAAAGCCACTGAGAGCAACATGCTCATGGATATGTGCACAAACGCAACAATGAGTGGGATGTGCTTGAGGGTTACATTCCCAAATCAGACACTCACCATGCTTTGGAACATGATTCCTATGTACATCACGCAGGGACAGTCAGTAACACTGTTTATGAGATACCTCACTTGGTGGATGGGAGACACACATGTATGCCAGGGATCACTGCAGTGGCTGTACTGTGCAGAGGTGCAGGTAACACATGGCTCTCCTGTTCACAGACAGGACACTACCCTAGAGAGGTGCTGCCAGTGTAAACACTGTAGTTGGGCTTACACATAGACTTGCCAGACAGCATAGTACCTCACTATGAACCTGTGAAGCTATTACATGTCCTTTGTGCATGGTTAATTGAGTATCTCTTCCATTTCGATTAGCTATCATGCTGTTACAGTGTCCCATGACTACAAGTCATATGTATCCTGTTATTGTGTATTGTACATGCCAATAGGCAATACCTTTTGTTTGCGTGATATAACTGTTATGCTGTGTAGAATATCTGACATATCTACCTACAATACTGTACATTACACATATTTTACATATTATCCCATAATGCAAAGCATACTTGCACAGCAGGACCACCTTAGGCATGTTATTATCGTTATATGTACATACATATGCCTACTGTGACAGTATATCACCATAAACTATCCCCTGCTATGGCACATACTTGTTTGACATACCCTACCATTGACGGTGGGTGGTGTGAAATTGTTCTGTTTAAAGTCCTCATGTAGCATCCCTTGTGGTGTCTGTGATGTTTACCTTGTGGCCCACAGCAGGACACACAATTTCTACAAGCGTTACTATGCTCAGCAAGACATCACTACATAATACCTTCTCCCACTTTATGCATTGCGGACACTTTTAATTAATACAAAACAGGCTATACATACACTAACATACTGAGTGTTATACATACCTTGTTAGCATTTCGAACTTTCGTAAATATCTTTCTGACACCTTTACTGTGTAAACGGTTCTATGGTATGAGCATACGGTTTGAATGTCTGGCAAGTCATCCTTATATACATCAATACCTTTAACAAGTGGTTTCCTGCTGCCAATTGGTGTTCCTGAGTAAATTATTACATGCACATCAGCTGTGCAGCTACTCCTTTCGCCAATTACACGGCAACAGTGGGGTATAATTGAATTCTCCACTTGGGCGTTGCCCTTTTGCCCTACCTTCGAGGAGACGGCCTGTATGTGTTTTGTTGTGTGGAATTGCAACTGCTATTTGTAGAGACACAGATATTTTGGATTCATGTCCCCCATGGATTGTGTGTGACGGCTAGAGTATGTGGTTCTACATGTGAGTGTACCTGTCATCTCAACTGTCTGATAAGGGACTATTGCAAACAAAACCTGTAACATCGCCATCTGTTCCATTATACAACAGCTACGATTTCACATGGTACCTTTACAAATGTGTCTCTCACAAGGTATGTTAACGCTTCTGCAGATGTAATTGAGTGAGTGGATGTTTGTGATGTTATTATAGTCTGTATTGCTATTGTTTCGTGTGTGGGAGATGTAGGTGGGTGTACATAGCATATACAGGTTTGTGGGGACTGCATTTCTACTTATTCCATATATGTGTGTGGGCTCCTTCCCTAATTGAAGACCTATCAGTTAGTAGACTGAAACTACGGTTGTTACGGGCTTATACATTGGGCCGTTGTTAATTGGTTTCTATATAGTATGCAGGTGAGGTTGATACTTCCATACCTCCAGAAATACAGTGATATGTAAAGGAATGTTACTAAATGACAGCTGTCCCGTGTGTTTCTGTCACAGATATTTGCACTCATTGCAGTTGTGTTGGTGACTGAACCTCTTTGGCATGGGTTGCCACCTTTTCAAATGGCCATAGTGGGACATTTGCAGGACACAC
Organism: Protopterus annectens; assembly: GCF_019279795.1. Taxonomy (NCBI): domain Eukaryota; kingdom Metazoa; phylum Chordata; order Ceratodontiformes; family Protopteridae; genus Protopterus; species Protopterus annectens. Next base: position 1,052,852,461 of record NC_056729.1, on the reverse strand, counting down.
ATCGATGTTTGCAGGCCGACACATATCCACGGTCAGTAGACAGGACAGCACATACTTTTATCCTGAATACATACTTATTCTTGTAGCACTTTAGCTACTTATCAAGTTTTCATGTAACATTTATGTTTTTTTAGATACAGGCATAACTATTTAATGCAACTATTACATAATATATGGGACATAATTATGTCCTACAATCTCGGACATTTGCCCTTTTTAATATTTTTTCTCAGGACACAACTGCCCAGGGAGGGGCTGTCCCTCTTAAAGTGGGACAGGTGGTAACCGTATGCCTACTGTCAGCTATAACCACACCTACCATAATGATATACCTCCGAGTTAGCACTAACAGACACAAGATGCAAACACACACACACACACACACACACACACACACACACACACACACACACACACACACACACACACACACACACACACACATTACAGTCCCACAGAAACACACATGGCACCCTCAACACACACATACACAGACTACGGCAATCACAAACACAGTTGAACACAGTACCTACGTGGACCGCAACACCGACAGCGATAAGCAAATGTCCCTCAATATCGTGATAATATTACATGCAGTTCTATTGTTCTGATACTGTGTTCTTTCGGTCTTTCAGCCTTGTGATTCTGCGTGTCGGTATGTGACACATTCCATAGTTGGCAGTATCCTATTTATTTGTACCTCCATGGTTGTGTACATGTCGTTGACCTATCTACATATTTGCAGATATAGGTGAATCTGTATATATCAACATATATCTCTCTATCACCCTTTCTATCTCTATTATGTATATATATATATATATATATATATATATATATATATATATATATATATATATATATGACAGAGAGAGTGACATGCAGAATACACCTTTCATTGTGTACATGCCAGTGTATACTGTTACCTGGACTCTGCACGTTTGTGTTTGAACCTGTCACATTACACACCTGCCGTTGGTACATCTTGGGTAGCTTAGTGTTAAGTGATTGTGTACATGACTGCATGTTCTACTCCTGGCAGTGGTCATTTTACCCTTCAGAGCAGGCACTATTAGTACAGGGGTGAATAATGCTGGTTTCACCTGTTCTGGACATCACTGACTGTGATCTGCACGATATTCAGAGAAGCTTAGCGCTGTTTCACGCATATCCGTATAGTCATATTTAAACGATGCTTACCAGCACTGGGCAATGCATATTCCCGCTAACATGTGCTAAACATCATCTGATGACCTGCATCCAACATACATTATTCGTGCCTTCAGGATTACGTTACATCCCTTGCAGGACGTGGGACAGGGAACATGCACGACAGTCACTGCATTTATCACTTGGGCATCTGGGATTTGTACACGTGTTATGGCGTTTTGTATGTGGACTGTACTATGGCTGTTACTCCGTACTGCGATCAAATGGGTAACTCAGTTAGTTTACATATGGATGAGACCTATTAATGGTATGTCCAAGCGATGTATAATGGATGTGCTCCAGCATTGGGTATGTATGTCACAGTGAGCCACACACTATAATGTGCTACACCTTCACACAACTGTAGGTGGAGCATGCTGGGGTGACAGATACCTGTCATGGGTACACCCCATGCTTTGCCACTACATCCATGATTACATTATATAGAGCCCCTCATTAACGCACCAGGGAATCCATGCAGAGTGTGTGGGGAACAGTGATTACACACATGGATCCTGCAATTGGCTCTGATCCACTGAGCGACAGTTGATTACTCGATGTGGTGGCGACAGCAGACACTGTTTGCCTTGATTGATGAATGGCCTCTGACAAGCGGGCGTGTACCTACCGATGTACCTAGGAACATATGCACACAGTACCAACATATGCTGATAGGTGCGTGTACTGTTCAGGTGTTAATATTCCTTGTTCAAATAGCTGTTGTGTGTACAGTGGTTGAGGGCTGCCTATGTAAGATTCACACAGTAGGCCACCTATACATTACAATTTACAGGTGGTCGTGTGTGTGTGTGTGCCATCCATTTTACTGTGTGTGCAGGTGGAGAGGTGTGTCAGTCAGTAGGGGCCTACACTGTCAGAGTATGTGCTATACGTTCCCTCTTTTCCAAGGCATAGGCATATTGGGCATGCCTCCATCTGCATACTGGGGCTGGCACAGGGTGTTCGTGGTCTGAATCCTTCTGCGCCTGTGATGGCCTTGGCAATTGCAGTGGGCTGTGAGGGCCTTCACTGTTTTGTCCCTGCTGCAGCTGTTTCCAAAGGATCATATTATATAGCATGGCACATACTATGAGGATGTGGACACATGTGCCTGGAAAGTACTGCAAGGCTCCACCAGATATGTTCAAGCAATGGAACCGTGATTTCAGCATCCCAAACAAACGCTCTATAATGATTCTGGTTTGTGCGTGTGCCTCATTATGGCGTTCTTGCATGGGTGTGTGTGCATTTCTGATGGGAGTCATCATCCACGGCTCAAGTGCATAGCCAGCATCCCCCACAAGGTGGCCATGTGGGATGTCCCCCCTGACAAATACCTGATACAGCTGTGAGGCATGCCAGATGTGGGAGTCATGGTAGCTTCCAGGGCTGCCAGCACACACATCCATGATAATGCCCTGGGCATTGCACACAACCTGGCAATTGATGGAGTGGTATCCCTTGCGGTTTATGTAGTGTCTACCATGCTCACCGGCTGGTGATTTGATATGTATGTGCGTGCAGTCTATCGCACCCAGTACCTCCGGGTAGTGTGCCACATGGTGAAAGAGATGCATATTGCTGGCCAACTCCTCCTGAGTTCGGGGGAAGTATATATGCTCATTGGCATGTGGTATCATGGCATCCAGGAACTGGTGTAGTACCCTGGATGCTGATGCCTGTGAGATCCCCATTATTTCTCCAGTTGGCCTTTGAAAGGTACCTTTGGCTAGTATTCGCAAGCTTACACATACTTTCATGTCCACTGGGCTGAGTTCCCCTCTCTTGTTTTTGGATCTCAGGCGTGGCTGGCACAGCTCAACTATTTGCTGTAAGATGTCCCTGTCCACCCTGTAATGCTCTACTATCTCTAGATCATGTAGCCCCTTGTAGGTTACACTTGGTCTGAACACTCTTCTCCTCCTCCGGGGCCTGCGGTATTTGTCAGCATTATCTTCCACAACACCGTCAGTCTCTAACACATGATGATGAATCACAGCTATGGCAGCTCTCAACATGTACATTGTAAAAGTTCCCCGTATGTTTACACCTATGGTGCAGTGTTTGGGAATACACAGGTGTGTGTGGGGTGCTTTCACGCTTTATACTATTGTGCTGTGAACACCGATGATGTATGTACGATCGTAGCTACAGGGTATCTTATGTGTTTTACGACAGGAACTACTATTGTGGTGCCTTTGGTGTTGAATTATATTTGGCTGCCGTGGATTACCTCTTGCCCTTCCCTTTACATTTCTTCACGTTTCACCTCCCATTTTCTGGCATGCATCCAGCATCCTGCTTTCATTTGTATTTTCCTACACCTGGCTTATCTTGCGTAATGTGTTCTATGGACGATCTACTGCAGGTTTGCTTTGCTCTGCTATGACAGTTCTCTTTTCTTTGCAATCCGACACCTCCCCTATCCTGTTTTGCATGTTTCTGTGAGCAGACTTGTCAGCTGCCGTTGATTGCCCGCTGTGAGTTAATAGGTGTTAATTGCTCAGTTGTACTCCAATCTCCCTACTGCGGCATTTCCTTATTTTCTTCCCCTGACCTTCCTGTTTGAGCTATGGTACATGGCGCGTGCATCTGCTTACTTGGTTTCGGGCAAGTTTTCCTCCCCGTACACATGCTCCTTCGGGCACCATATGTGCTCTCAGCTAAACGATGCTATACCTACCTCCCCACCCCTGTCCTGCGGCTTTGCTTAGCAACGGCCAGGCCAGATTTGCATTGCTCTAATGTGCTTACAGCTACGGTGGCACACCCCACTGCTGATGTCATGTATACCTCTAAGCAACTCCTCGGTGTTGTAGCACTGCGCCGTATGGTACATCCTTAGTCCGGCGGGACATTTGCGATTCACTATTACCTGCCTCATTTGCATGGCATTGACTACTAATTCCTAGTTACTACGCCAAACACTGTCACAGACCCTTAGCAACCATTGCAACTTGGTTGTGGTGTACCATGCACACCATTGAGTATTATGGTGAAATCATGATTTGTATTACATTGCGATTTTATGACATTTGTATATATTTTCTTTGTGTTCCCATTTGCGCACACATGCCCTGCGGTTGTACTTTGAATTACTGTGGACATGACATTAAATGTTGTTTTTTAGGTGTTGTGCATCTTTTCTTATGTCATTGGCTGTATATTTAGCCATTGGCACATGTTAACTTTGTAATACATGAGTCTGGTCCGCTTTCATAGCTCCGATGTTCTGTTTGGAAAAATGTAAACAGTGTTTTTTGGTTTACATTTCTGTGGGCTTATGCTATGCCTGCACCACTTCATGAATCGCTATGCACCTTCATTTACATGGTGCGGCACTGCGCATGGGGTGATTAGCATACCAAAGCCGAGGGCTGCGCAGATCTGGCATATGACAGTAGTGCACGTGGAATTGGATCGTACCTAAATCGCTCGGCGGCCATGTTTGGCATTATACCACCTACGCTATGCCTGCGCCTGGCGCAAACTTCATGAATCCCGGGGATTGAGTGGTTGTCTGGAGTCTAAACTTCTTAATACCGTTGACAGCTACTTGAGTTTCTCTTTTCTTTTAATTGTTTATGGTTGTGCCACAAGCCACTCATGGTTTTCTGGTGCATCTCAATAGCTGCATAGTATATTCATGATCATAATTACATTGTTTTAACTGTGCAGGTACACGTGTAAGCACATTTACTATCAAAATATTGAAATTCACATTGTCGACATTTATAACGTTGAAAGTCATTACACTGAATGTTCAAAATACAGAAAAAAAAAATTCTAAATTTAAATGGTCGAAAAACACCTGCAAATTAACACTAGTGTTTTTGCAGGGGAGTTGTGCCCCCCTGCACCCCCCACACCCCCTGCTACTTATATATTACAACTCCAAGATTGCACAATAGTGCATACAAGGGAAATCCTAGCCCTGTTTGCAAAATAATGTCGACAGGTAATTTACATGCACTTCTTGTCAATGAAATTAACTACTTAATATTCATGTGTCAACCATGTGGGTCGATCATATCAATGTTAGACCAAATAAATTTCAACATTTTGCTAGTAAACCGTATAAGCATAATACAAATGTAGGAAGTGCCAGTAATAGATTTGTTGAGGGTCAATTATTCATTTGTCCTGCCCCATCATTTCTAGGTATAACATGTTGTCACTGTTCTTGTTATTGTGTAGTCAATGTAATCTTCTAAATTCCATTCAGTTATACAATGTTGTACTCATGGGATATCAACATGACAGATTGTTAGCACATAATGATACTTAATAGTGGAAATGTAAATGCCACATTAACACCTGAATGTAAATGTGTGAGGCACATATTGAGTAATGAATAGTGGTCTATATACTTAAGAAGCTTCTTAGTCTGTGACTGATATTGGTGTAAGTCTTACATGGTAAATGGCTTATAGTAGTAACCACATTTCCAAACGTGTGCTGTCTGTATGACTGGTAACTTGTGGTATACCAAGTGCTTTGCAATGGAACCTCTTGTGAGTGTTGCATGGCAGGGAGGTACATCATACTTGTCTTGAGATGTAATAATATATATAGTGTATGTGTGTTTTGCATATATACTGATGGCTGATATGCCAGTATATTAAGTTGTAACAGAATCAGGTCAGATAAACTGGGTAGTGTGGGTCATGTAATGCACTGGAGTAACATAATGGCAATGGATGATGCGTACATTGACTCATACACGGCCTTCTATTTATATCATTCATATCATCAATATATTAATATTAGGACATTCAGAATGTTGTATAATCATGAGAGGACGCTTGCTGTTATCACAACTTTGTGTCTTCTGTTATACAATCTATAAATAAGCCCTATGGGCCATGTCTACTGACAATAACTGTGCAATGACAAATGTATTGTATTGTGGTATACTTTGAGAAAACATTTCACATGCCGTTTCATATGTCTTGATGATATTAACTGCATACTATATACTCTCTTTACAACTACGTAGGTGCATATCTGATTGTGTTTTACTGCAGACATATTTGGGATATGATTGTGATGTACATTACACAAAAATGTTATACATTAATAGGGATTGAATTCATAATCTTACATTATATATCATGTTACAGTTAGATAAGTTGGATAAAGTCATAAGTATTGTAATATCACATGCATAATAGCTACTGCATGTAGATTATGTAAGTAGTATAACATGTTATAATGTATAATGTTTTTTTCCTGTTTAGAACTTTAACAAAGCATGTGACTCATATGTGATAACCAATCATACACCGATGATGATAACATACCAGAACACTGGCAGTCTACTTATAGCCGGAGGACCAGGATGGTGACCAAGATGGGGATGATGGTGATGATGACAGAGTGAGACCTACATATCCCATTGTTCCTACTGATCATCATAGATGACATCCACCTTCATGCTGAGGAGATGATTTTTGGGACCAGTTCTGGGATGTGGTGACAGACACCTTCCAGATACAGGTAAGGGACCTGATGGGCACCTTTTTTCAGGACATAGCGCAGGCCATGCAAGAATCCTTCTATGAATTTGTGAGAGAGATCTTTCATGAAGTTTTACCCCACCCTTGACTACTGTCTGTGAGATCCTCCTTTGTAACGCTGCCACCACAATGTTTTCCATATCCAACTATTTGCAGTATAGGCACAATTATACAGATATCGCATATTGCTGTCATGCTTTTTTGACATACATCTTAATGTACACGATACATGTCATGTTATATGTAGTGTTACCTTGCTGATGCAGTATGACACACATTATCAAATGACACGTGGTAACAACTATTATGTACATGCTGTCATTACTAAAAACATTGCTACATATTGACAGGGGTGCTACTCCTTAAATGTGTGTGTGTGTGTGTGTGTGTGTGTGTGTGTGTGTGTGTGTGTGTGTGTGTGTCCGTGTGTAATCCGATGCATGCAGAGCAGCATAATACTGTTATGCCCAAGATATTCTGGCTTTGTATATGATAGATATGACTGCTGCAGTTAGCATAATGTGAGTGGGGCATGACTGTTCTGCTTGTGTTGTTCTGGTATATACTTCGGTGGGAAGACAAAAACAAACATACTACATATATCGTATTATATGTACTGTTACCTTGCTGTTGCAGTATGACACACCGTGTCCCAAGACTCTCACTCCAAGTTCCTAAGCACCCTGGAAACAATTAGGGTCCAACCCAACACTCTCATACTAGGTGACTTCAACTACCCCTCCATCAGCTGGGAAAACTACTCATGCACCAATACACTGGCCCAACATTTCCTAGAATTAATCAGTTCCAGTGCCTTGGACCAGATAATTCTTACCCCCACTAGAGGAAGCAACATCCTTGACCTGGTTATTACTAACATGGGCAACCGTTGCTCCATACCAATAGTCAATTCCTCCCTGGTTAGAACTGACCACAAACTAATCACCATGGAAATCCACATCTCCCCCGCACCCTCTGCAAAAGTAACCACCATGAAAAACTTCTCCAAAGCTGACTTTGGGCTCCTAAAAACAGAGGTGGCTAATTTCGTGGCACCAATGTCAATGGAAAATCAATGCATGACTGCCGAATCATACACCAATGCACTGTATGGTACATAAATGCTTGGAACTAGCCATACCCAACAGAACCAAGATGCTCTCCTCCAAAATAATGAAGCCAATCTAGTGGTCCCCTGCCATTATTATCTCTACAATAGAAGGAAGAAACTGATTCAGAAAAAAGTGAAGTTCCAAGACTGGAAAAACTCCCTTATTAGCCTCAACAAAAAGTTGAGATCCCTCATCAAAACCTCTAAAGCCAGCTATGAAGGCAGAATTGTGGAAGACACTAAAAACCCTATGGGCCATGTCTACTGACAATAACTGTACAATGACAAATGTACTATAAACAACCACAAAGCCTGCTATAGTTACATCACAAATCTCCATGGCAGTGCCCAGGTTTGCTCTGAGTTACTGCACAATGGTGCCTCCTATACTGAGCCAACAGATATTGCCAACATACTGGCCAACAGATTCAGTGCCAACTTGACCCTTCTCTCCTCCCCAAAGGACCAATCACAATACCGGAGGAATGCCAGGCACCCAGCATTACTGCAGCACAGGTTAAATCTGCATTGTCCAAGGCCAAGAATACAGCTTCGAAAGGACCCGACAATATCCATGGATGTGTTCTGCATGAACTATAAAGTGAACTGGCATCACATCTGTGTGCCTTGTTCAATCACAGCCTCACCTCAGGCTTTGTTCCAACCAATTGGCAGACTGCTACATTCATCCCTCTCCATAAAGGGGGAGTGACTACAGACCCTGGGAATGATCGCACCATTAGCCTGATGAGTCTGATATGTAAGGCTATGGAGCTTATCATCATGGACCTAATTAACAAGTATATAGGGAATCTCCAAACTCTAGATCCCACTCAATTTGGTTTTGTGAAAGGTAGATCATGTCTGCTCCACCTGGTTGACTTCTTTGTGTGTCAGTCAACAGAGCTGTGGATGAGGGAAAGGCAGTTCATACAGCCTACCTCAATCTGGCCAAGGCCTTTGATACCATTCCCCACTCAGGAATTATTGCTAAACTCACCAAACTAGGCATCAACCCCTATATCACTAGGTGGGTTACAAACTGGCTCACAGATAGAACCCACAGTGTGAAAGTAGTAGACTCCAAGTCAGACTGCCGACCAGTCACTAATGGAGTTCCACAGGGACTGGTCCTGGGTCCTCTCCTGTTTAGCATCTACTTCTCAGAAGTCCAGGCCAACACAGAGGGACTCTGGCTGGCAAGGTTCACAGATGACTGCAAGCTAGGAGCCATTATTAACACCCCAAGTGATGTAGACAGCCTACAAAAAGGCCTCAGTGAGACCAATGACTGGTGTTGAAACCATGACCTTAAGCTTAATGCCAAAAAATGCGTCATCATCCCCTTTGAGAAAAACTCAGTTCCCACTAATTACCACATCAATGAGAGCCCACTGAACATTGAAAGTGTTACAAGAGATCTGGGGACACAGCGTGACAGCAACCTCTCCTTCAACCAGCACATTGCCACTGTGGTCAGAAAGTCCTTCTATGTGGCACAAGTCATTACCAAGGGTTTTGCATACAGAAAGAAAAAGGTCATCATCTCTATTTACTCTTCCCTTATTAGGCCAGTCATTGAGTATAACGCCCCATGTGGCATGCACTTCACTAGACACATGCAACAGCTGGAAAGGCCACAAAAGTACCTCACAAAGAGGATACTAGCCCTTAAACAATTGTCCTTCATGGACAGACTCAAAAAACTCCAGCTATTCTCTGTCTCATGTCATCTACTAAGAGGCGATCTCTGCTTGACTTACAAAGTCATGTCTGAGCCAGTTCTGTTAGAAATGCTACATCTAACTAAATCCCAATCCCTCTGCACCACATTCTCCAGAGACCTCAATCTCATTACCAAATCAAGAGAACATGCTGGAGGGACAGGTTCATAATCCAGGGACTGCTCATGCTCTGGAATTTGATTCACATACATGTCAATCAGAGCACTTCACTGGTCCTCTTCAAGAGAAATTTTGATGAGTGGATGAGAAATAGAAAGTTCATCCCGTCGATCACTCCAGTGGCTCTACTTGATAGAGTTATAGATTAGTACTCTGAAACCTTACTATGCAGCTTTTTTTTTTTTTTTTTAGCCAATTATCCTTTGTGAGACTCAAACCCTGCGCCTTGTGTTTGTAAGGCAAACACCTTAACCATTAGGCCACCCTCACTGGGAACTAACGTCAGGTGGCATGATGCCAGGTCACTTCTATGAGCTAGGCTTGTAAAGGCTCCAGGGCCATTAGCCTAGTATGCACCTATGAACATTATTCCCATTGCTTTTATGTAACACAGTGAAGTGGGGCTGATGTGTTTGTTTGCACGTCTTTCATGTGTATGCATTGCACCAATTTCTGTATTGGTAGTTGCTGTTTTATGTCTTTTCAACAACATAACAGGTCCTGGCTTTTGTGATTCATGAAACATTGTTGTGCCATGCTATCACTCTGGCAGAATGACCTTGTGTGATGCATGTACCAGCAAATATTGTGCCATGTTGCATTACGTTACTGTGACTAGTGTATATGACCATTTATTCTTGATACATTCTTTAGCACCATTCATGGCTCCCTTGTTTGTCTGTATCTTGCATATGTCAACAGCTGGTCTTTCTGATAATTGCTAATATTATGACATGCATATGCAGATTTGCATACATGTCTATGTATATGCATTTGTAGTACATATGCACTGATGTACCCTGATATACATGTGTATGGCCATATAATGATCAACACATAACCACCCTTACAATATTACACTAGTTACATGTACTTATTCAATTTTTCTGTGCTGTACTTTTGTATACAGGACTGTCCTTTGAGCCATCCTATATGTACAGTGCTGAAGGTAGAGGCCCAGGAACCACACAAACCATAGTCCAAACCACAAATTTTATTTATTTTATTTTACATTTGTTGACCGGGCTAGTCCAGCTGGATACATGTCTATTTTCAGTGGAGGCCCGAGGAGAAAAGCTCCGCTAACATGCTACTAAAAGCTATTCATCTAAGTGGTAATAATAATATTAAAAGCTCACACTAAATAATAATAATAAAAAACACACTATAATCATGCAGAAAATAACAAATGTCATTAAAGAGGGCTAAAAAAGTAAAGTTAGAGAAAGCAGATGGGTAGTAATTTATGAGATCAGAAAAATTGAAAAATATTAGTGAGTATGTAAGAAAAGGAAAAAAATGTCTAGTGCACTCAGACATGGTGAGTAAATACTCTGGAGAGACAGAGTTAGGAAATTAAGCAGAGAAGGTTAGCTTAAAGAGTCAAATAAGCTGTTTAGTCAGGCTTATTGCAGGAGCATAGCCAGCGGTTAGTGAGAAATAGTTTTAAGTTAGTTTTGAATAGTGGGAGTGATGTTATGGTAGTAAGGTTTTGTGGTAGTAGATTCCATATTTTGCCAACAGAATTAGAAAATATAGTGTCACCAGCTACGTTATTTGAAAAGGAAGTATGAATCAACATTCTGTTAGAGGAGCGCAGTTTCCCCAGATTATTGTATGATTTAATGAGGGAGGAGAGCATTGGAGTGTTGTCAGGGTGGTATAGGGCTTTATGGGCCATTGTAAGTTGGTAGAATTGTATCAGGTGAGGTAATTCCAGCCAGCCTAGTTTTTTGAGATTGAAACAGTGATGAGTCCTGTATGGAGAGTTTGTGGCAAATCTGGCAATGTGGTTAAATGCTGTAGCTAGTTTGTTAAGATTATGCTTAGAAAGATTAGTGTATATGGGGGAGGCATATAATAAGGTAGAGATTAAGTGAGTTCTAGCTATAGTGGTTCTGGCTTCAGTAGTCAGAAAAGATTTGATTCTATAGAGAGATCCTAGTTTTTTGTTAGTGGATTTTATGGTGGAGTTAATGTGAGAGTCAAATTTTAGTTGGTTATCAATTGTAATTCCTAAGAGTTTGGTGCTGAGATCAGGAGAGATTAGCGTACCATTATTAGATGAGAGTGAGAAATTAAAGGAGGGAGATAAGTGGGAGGGTGCAAAAAGCAGAAGTTTAGTTTTATTTGGGTTAAGGAGAAGACAGTGGTTAGAGAACCATTGCTCTATAGTGGTGAAGGCTTTTTGTGTGAGGAAATGAAGTTCAGTTTGGTTGGAACCAGAGCAAATGATGGTAGTGTCGTCTGCATATTGAATGCAAGTTGTATCTGGGGTAGCTAGGTGAAGGTCATTTATGAAATTGAAAACAGTAGAGGGCCTAAGATAGAGCCTTGAGGGACACCTATAGAGGTGGGGAGGAGGTCAGAAAGTTGGTTATTCCAAAGAACAGCTTGTTGTCGGTTTTCCAGATAGGATGTGAACCAGTTTATAGCTAGGTGGTCAAGAGAGAGGGACTTCAATCGGTGGATTAGAAGTTGATGGTTGACCATGTCAAAGGCTTTGGACAGGTCTACGAAGAATGCTGAGGAAGAATATTTTTGTTGCAGTTATTATTGATACAGTCAGTAAAGGATAGTAAGGCTGTGGTAGTACTATGGAATGGCCTAAAACCATGTTGGCAGTCAGCTAGAAGATTGTGACAAAGTAGATGGGTAAGTAATTGTTTGTGTATGCATTTCTCCATAATTTTTGCAAGTGGAGATAGTAATGCTATGGGGCGGAAGTTGGAAAACTCAGTGGAGTCTCCACCTTTGAAAAGAGGAATGATGTGTGAGATTTTCCAGAGCGATGGAATAGTGCCTTCTTCTATGGTTCTATTAATCAATATGGAGATGGGGTAGGCAATGGCTTTTGCTCCAATTTGCAGGTATTCAGCTGGTAGTTTATCAGCTGAGGGGGTGGAAGGTTTTAATTTCTGTAACAGGGCAGAGATATATGAAGTGGATATAGGTTTGAGGTGGAAAGGGGGGGGAGTGGAGGTAGGAGTGGGAAGTTTGGAGGTATCAGGGTTTTGTTGATTAGCTAGATTAAGTATAGCAGAAGTAAAGAAAGTATTGAAGGTATTAGCTGTTTGCCTTGGGCAATCAGGATTAGAACCTGAAGGATTAGGTGTAGCTACTTTTCCAGGGGATATTAGTGTGTTGATAGAAGACCAGAATTTTTGTGATAGGTGAGGGGATGATTGTTGCAATTGAGTATAAAAGTTCTTTTTATCTTGTAGAATAGCTTTTTTTGTCATATTTCTTTGCTGTCTAAAAGATTGGTGGTCAGTTAGGTTTTTTGTGTTACGCCATTTTGCCCAGATTTTATTTCTACTAAGGATTAGCTTCCTAGTATTTTTTGAGAGCCATGGGGCTGATTTAGTTTTCATTCTAATGGATCGTGTTGGAGCATGATGTTCTAGGATTGCCAGGAAGGTGGTATTAAAGTAATTAACTGCTTCATTAATAGGGAGAGACCTAAGAGGTGACCAATTGCATTGCTTAAGTTCAGTTTGAAACAATTTGGGGTCAAAATGTTTTTTGCTGCGAGATGATCTGACTGATGTAGGGATAGTACAATTACTTTTATGTCTGATAATATATGTTAGAGAGTGGTCACTAAGGTAATCTGGGAGGATTCCTGTAGTGTAGTTTTGTTCTGGGCTATTTATAAGTATCCAGTCAAGGATGCTTTCTTTATTATTAAGCTTATTTGTTCTTGTTGAGGAGTTAATGGTTTGAGAGAAGCCATGCAGGTTGATAAGGATGGATGGGTTTGTTTGTATACATGAATTCCAGTCAATATTAATGTCTCCTAATAGTATTGTTTCTTGTTGGAGATTTAAGGAAAGCCAGTTTAATATGTCTTCTAGTGTAGTAGCATTATTACCTGGGGGAATATATGTGCATATAATGTTTATTGTTTTATGAAGGTTCAGCTGCAGTTTAGAGATAATTATTTCTGCATTGTTAGATGGTAAGTTATGACTAGTTTTGCTAATTTGAAGTCCTTCCTTATAGAGAATTGCAACACCTCCACCTTTTTTATTTAGGCGGTCTTGTCTAAGGATACTGTAGCCTGGGGGTAGAATTTCATTATCTTTTATTGTGGGTTTGAGCCATGTTTCTGTTAAGCAGAGGATGTCAAACTGCTGAACTTCAAGAAGAACATGAAGTAGTGGTATTTTGTTGCAAATGCTACGTATATTTAGATGGGCTATTGAGAGTGATTTATAGGGCATGTGTAAAGGAGCTGAGTTTGTTTTGTATTGGTAATAGTTAGGGGATGTAGGAAAAGGGTTGGGGCCGGGGTTGGGGTGGATGTCCCCATCTAAAAATGAATGGAGTACTGTAAGGTTGTAGTATTGTGGAGATTTACAGTAGTAGTCGAGTTGTCTTTTGTGGATAAGTATAGAGTATTTAATATGAGCAAGACGATGATATTTGGCTTGAAGGTAGCTGGTTTTGTAGATAGTATAGAGATAGCTTGTGGGTAGGGCTAGGGGGGAAGTTATTGTTTGTTTGTTAGGGATGGTAAGAGTATAATGACGGGGTTGTGCATATGAGGTTAAAAGATAGGTAGAGGTGAGCATAGTAAGGAGAGTTGGTAGTAGTAAGGTAGGATGCTGGTAATACATGATAGAAAGGGACTGTAAGGTATGGAATGAGAAGAAATCCAATTTATTGACAGCAAAAGCAGACCAAATGCAGTCAAGCGCTTTCATCTTTAGCAAAGACTTCATCAGAAGTCAAAAATACATCTTCAGAAGACTTCTGAAGAAGTCTTTGCTAAAGATGAGAGCACTTGACTGCATTTGGTCTGTTTTTGCTGTCAATAAATTGGATTTGTGGTTTGGACTTTGGTTTGTGTGGTTCCTGGGCCTCTACCTTCACTACTTGTGGTTCTTAGTTCTTTTCTTCTGGATATGTTCAGTGCTATTTATACCAAGAATGGTGATTGGTGATTGTGGCACTTGTATTATGGTTGCTTGGCATATACATATTTGTGTGTGTTACTGAAAACTACTTTTGCTGTGTACCAATGCCACTTGCTATTTAAGTGTTACACATTACTGTGTCTGTGTCATTTGTACATAGACATGTTTATAGCCATCACCAATCTATTATGCCCATGTGACATATGTTGGCCACTTGCTTCATTGTACCTTGCAGGGAGTTGCAGTCCATCCTGTGTCTTGGACACATGAATGTGTACTTTGTCTCTATAATTAATGTTGTCCTTATTTAGTGTATGCCTACATTGCTGACATTTCCACACTGATGTGTGCTTGTGTTGTCCATATTCCTTCCCACTTATAGCCTTGGCCTACATGTTTCACATATACATGGCATATGTTATGTGCATGTTTACTTTCCCCTACATTATCATTGCTGTCAAGTAGAAGTTTTGGTACAATATTACTTTATGCCACCATGTCGTTTATTATATACATGCAAGGCATATGCATGCAAAGTGCTGGCAATTGATTAGATTTCATCATTGTTCATGTTATACATGTGTTTTGTACATTGCCTAGAGATTTTTATACTTTCTGCCTGTGCACATGCTGGCGTTCCTTATTTGTCGTTACTCATATATGTATCAGCATTTACCTTATATTCCATGGCACTGGTGTGTTTATGTGCGATGAACTTTCTTTCTGTTTGGATCATGTTATTCCATTGATTGTATGTGACACATATATGCTGTATACCTGACAACCCATCTGTGTTTCCTGTGATATGGCATATGGCTTTGGCATTTGGATTTCATTTCACTTGTGTCTATATTGTGTGCACTTATTTGTCTATTACACAGCATCATTAATGCTTTTCTGTGGTACTGCTTTTTGGCACTATGTTTTGCTATTTGCCTTTCACATGCTGTGTTGCAGGTTCTAGTCTGGTCCTGCATTTATTCATCCTTGATGTTGCTTGGCTTACACTTGCACTGCTGATAGCCTAGTGAATAATTGAATTTCAAATCCATTGTTTACTGTAATGATGACAATCACCATTTAGTGTTTTCCAACACAAACCTAATATCAGTCATAAACATACTAGTCTGTCACACAGTCTTCAACATCTCAGCAATGATTTGTTCATTGGTACGTATGTATTTTTGCATTGCACCATGGAGGGTATGCATCCCTACCCTGTTTGTCAGTTTTTCTTCACAAGTGTTGTATAGTCTGTATATATGCTGTCATGTGTTTGCCTGTCCTTTATGTGTATTTCCAACCTTTGTCTGTCATGTCTTGTTATATTTCTTAGGTATTTATATCTGTTCTTTTGCCCTCCTCCTCTTTCACTGTCTTTTCCACTCATTCTATTCTCTAAAAAACAAAAGCTGAGGCCTATTTCCACTAAAAGAAATGTCCATGCCCTTCTGCTTCTCCCTCTGACCTCACTATTGCATTATACCTCTTGTATGTCCCTCTTTTTCACCCTCACCCCACATCTGCTTTTCTATCACCCTACTTCCTTTGGTGTTTGCATTACTTGTGTTCCCACATGTGCCCTGCACTCATTGTTATACCTCTTGTATGTCCCTCTTTTTCACCCTCACCCCGCATCTGCTTTTCTATGACCCTACTTCCTTGGTTGTTTGCATTACTTATGTTCCCACATGTGCCCTGCACCCATTGTTATACCTCTTGCATGTCCCTCTTCTTCACCCTCACTCCACTTCTGCTTTTCTATCACCCTGCTTCCTTAGGTGTTTGCATTACTTGTATTCCCACATGTGCCTTGCACCCATTGTTAGCTACTGCTAGCCATTGCAAAGTGGCTGTTATTGCCCTTCACTTTACTTAATTAATATTTTAATTAGAACTTTTGCAAATTACATTGAATTTTAGAAATTGTGATGGGTGCATTTATGTATGTCTGTCTAAAAGTTATGATGATATCCATAACTGTTTGCAGATATTTGTCGTTTGACAGACTGATGCACATTTCTCTTCCTTTAGTACTTTTCACTTATTATGAGTTCCATTGAGATTGTATAATTTCCATAGATGTGCATTGGTATTGCACATATATGTCTTAATTTATAAATATGTTTTCTTGGCATATAGCTTGTGGTTGAGCTGATATCACTGGTTATGTCTGCTTTGCACTATGTTATTCTCAGTAGACTGAGTCATGCTTGGTTAGCCATGATTTTTGCAAGGAACTCGGCAGACTGCCAGATTCTGAGATTGTTATGGAATCCAACCTATAACTCACACTCTGAGATTAAATCTTATTTTGTCCATTCAGAATATCTGTCTTGTAGATTTTTATACTTTAAGGACAAAAACCTGGTTAAATATCATGTAGTACTTTAAGCTGATCTATAATTTTGGAACATGTTAAATTCATGTGTAGAAGTAAATGCAAAGGACAGCTAGCTAGAGCAAACACTCTCTTCTAATGTTTAGATCAGAAGTTGCTATATATTGTGAAATTTATACTACCAATTACCTTAAATAGTCCTCAAGCAATATATATTTTCTTTCTTGGAAGAGAAACAACCTCCTATTGCAAAGAGTGAAATGACATTTTGGTTACTCAGCCATGCCCTTTGTTTTAGAACTGTTGCTATTCTGTAATACTACAAATAGTATAACTTTGCCAGGTGTCAAGTTGCAAGGCCAGGAAGAAGACCACATTTCTGGTGGGTACTTCTCAAGATGTAGAATGTCATTTAAGTCATTTGAGGACCAGACAAAATCAGTCTACTAGGTCTTTTCCTTTTTAGCATGCTCCCTGACATTCCCTGAGATTCATGAAGCTCGACGCAAGGATGGCGTTAGCCTTGTACCGACCGTGCGGTGTAGAGATTGCGCAGCAGTACCATATGCATATTAATGAAGGCGCACTGCCGCAACGTCCACGTGCACAGGAAATGTGCGCAAGTGCAGGGGGCGTGTCTAAGTGCTGCACGGAGGCGTGAACATGTCAGCTGCAGACACGCAACCGGAAATGCTGACTAGTACAACCTGCCTCTAATAGTAATTACTCCTGTCAGTGTCCGTGGATACTGAAATGTATGCAAAGCATACAAGACAGTTCTTTGAACACCAAAATAAAAAGTAAACACAAAAGCACGTAGCTGACTATTGAGCCCCCGTCCCTCGAACAATGACATTTAAAACCCCGTGTGTGTATTTCTTTGTAGTGTTGATTGTTATACCAAGTGGAAGTGAAACGTAGCATGTTTGCATGCTGCTGCCCTTTGCTAAGCCTAGCCCAATGGTTAGGGTTACCCCCTGTCCCATTTTGTGAGGGACAGTCCCTCTCTGGACAGTTGTTTCCTTACCAAAAATATTAAAAATGGCAAATGTCCTGCGATTGTAGGACATAATTATGTCCCATAGTTTATGTAATAGTTGCATAAAATAGTTATTTCTGTATCTAAAATACAAATGTTACAAGAAACAGAATAAGCAACTAAACTGCTACAAGAATAAGTTTTTATTTAGGCAAAAAGGTAAAGTTCTATCCTTTGTACTGACTGTGGGTATGTGTCGGCCTGTAAAATCTGATGTGTGTTCTGAAAATGTCCCACTTTGGTCATTTGAAAAGGTGGCAACTCTACCAATGGTCAGAGCATACGCTCAATATCTGCCCATTCACAGTCCAAGTCGTCCTTGTCTGGACGACCCAAAGATGAATGGGTATTACTCAGGTCTACCTACCATGTCATGAAAGATAAGTATTTGCGTGTACCTATGTGCGTCAAGTACAGCTTGTGGAAGATCAAATATGCTAGGGTTGTCCTCACAACCATATTGGTACCAGAGATATGTAGAGTACACAATGTGTACTGCAGTCGTGCCATGGGCCATCAACCAGAGAAGGGATGGGTGGTGTGTTTGTGGAATATGGGGGGGGGGTGATGGGTAATGTAAAAATTCACCAAGGGGAGACTGGGTCGGATGTACAATAGGTGAACTGGAGGTGTACAAGGGAGCAGTGGGTGAATCAGAAAGGAAACCAAAGAACATACATTCACATCCACAATACACCCTGACAGGCCATACTGCAGAACACAATCCCACAAACATATGAACATTAAAATGTGCGATACACATGTACAGAAACGTTACCGGCTCACACCCACATAATGGTCTGGCCTGAACTGGGCCATCCAACCCCAACACACCTGGATACATAATTGATTACCCATCATCCCCTCCACAGCACACACACCCCCCTTGCTGAACGTCCACCAAAACAACCCATACTCAGGCTGCTAGCTTGGTGCAGCCATATCTGCACATAGTGCCCCCTACCCACATCTAGTAGGCAGTCTCACCCTAGGCAGTCTCAGGCTTACAAACTAGTTATCCCATGCATGCATAACCCTACCACATTTTCAAATAACCAGAAGAATGGGGTTTGTCGTCCACAATTTTTGGACATCCCTCATGGGATAAGTATCTGTTCTCAAGATTAGACTTTGTGGCATAACACGATGTCCACCCCCATTGACATCCGGTCACAAGTCAGATTAGCAGTACTTGTCCACAACCCTCTTCAGCCTCCACCCGGTCCTGCAGAACCTACGACCTGGGATTAAACACCTGACCATGATGCACGTCTCTCCACATGCATTATTGGGAATATATACCTTTCACATGTTTCCATGAAGCTTCCCCATAGCCATCTTCCAAATAGTACATGTCCACAAATTGTATACCTCGTCCAGGTTCCTCGTCGTAATGATGCACACAACCCCTGTATACAAATGGTACAGGTACCTCCCGTATGTGGTTATTCATATACATGGCCATGTATATCTCCAGATATGTAGTCATATATCTATAAATATACATACTTATATTCGCATAGCTACACATCACACATACATGCATATAAGTAGTTGTCAAGTATGTGTCCTATTCATAAATGTGTATACTTGCAAATGTATACATATGGCTCTCAAAAACATATGAACAGTAACATGTACTATACATATGTACACCATCCAACTGCCATATCTGTTGCCAGTACTGTGGAATGCCTGTAATAAAGTCATATATCCTAATTACAATCCATACAGAATGTATCACGGATGGTTTAGTGGTAAAAGCAGTAACTATGGTGTTCCTGTTCCCGGGTCCAAGCCATGCAAGGGCTGCTAATTTTATATGATGCCCAGAATAATGGCAGTCGGAAATAGGGTGATTAAGGCACTTTAAAGCAGACGTAAGCATGTATGCGCAACGGTATGTGGCGGTCATTCAACAGTATGGGAAATGTAAATAAGCATGTAGGTGTTTATGCATGTGTATGTACAGACATATATGGCAGTCCCAGTCACCATTCAGTTAAGCCAAAAACCAGAAGACTAATGGTACATCCTGACCATTATATGAACGTATGTCCCAGGACTATAAGCTTGGGACATCTGAATATACTTGGAGTGAGCCAACATACAGGACGTGTCTAGAGCAGTAGGGAGTGGCGCATGTGTAGTGATGTGGTTTATTTCTGACCAGAGAATGGATGACTGCTGTGTTAGTGATGTTTTGTTGTGTTTATTCTGGTAACTATGAACCATGGGTATACATGCAAATGAAGCAGCACAGCAATAGTGTAATGGTTAGAGCATCCGCCTATCGAGCAGACGTTGCCGGTTTGACTGCAGCACACACCATTTATGACGTGTAATCTATATACAAGCATATCTTGCTAATTTTATGCTGTATAACAATATAATACCATTGAAATGTGAACTGGGGTGATGTATCACAGTAAGAATGCAAAAGGTGTTTGCGTGAGGGGAAATGGTGATTAAACGGAAAACCATTGCTGAAAAGTGTTGTACTCACCCTTTGTCCAATGGCCATTGTTCTGCACAGCAACACAATAAACCGCCTCAGCCAGGCTCAACGCCAGGACCCTACACATCACAATCAATGTGATTTACCACTAAGCCATGGCAGTTATACCTAACTCTGATGTTATCACAAACATAGCAGACAGCACAGTCATTCAACAGTATGATCAAAGTAATTAATCATGTAGATGTATATGCATGCGTACATACACACACACATATACATATATATATATATATATATATATATATATATATATATATATATATATATATATATATATATATATATATATATATATATATATATATATATATATATATATATATATATATAGATACATACATCAGCAGAACACCCGTATTATCTAGTACTTGACATATCAAGCTGGCCAGAGATGAGCAAACCTTCTGTGTCTCTAACCACAAGTAGGATGCTAACAGTGGAACTGACACTGTCAACGTGGTAAGTCTGCCTTTCAAATCAGTACAGGGCAGTCCCAGTCCCCAGTCAGACAAGCCCAAAACCATATGAACACCCTGATCATCATATGAACGTATGTGCTAGGAATATAGGCTTGGGAAGTTGGAATATACTTGGAGTGTCTCGACATGTGGGATGGGTCCAGAGCAGTAGGGAATGGCGCATGTGTAGCAGAGTGGTTTTCCTAACTGGAGAATGGATGCTTGCTGTGTTAGTGATGTGTTAAGGCATGTGTTTGAATAACTATGAACCATGGGTATACATATAAATGAAGCAGCATACCAATAGTGTAGTGGTTAGAGCATCTGCCTAATGAACAGGCATTCACGGTTCAAGTTAAGCTATAGCACATATCATTTTCCATGTAGAATGAATGTCGTCCTGCTGTAAAACCGACATAATAACATGTAAAAGTGAACTTGAGTATTGCATGGGATTTTTAACCAGATCCTTTCAATCAAAGTGGTACTGTCATAATGAATAAGGCACAAGTAAGCACAAATAAGCATCAGTAAACATATATAACAAACAGTAAGCATATGTGAGTGCACTTGCATGGGTGTAAGCAGCGCCCAGCATAGGAAATGTATATGAGTATGTACAGATGTAATATATATCTATATATATATATATATATATATATATATATATATATTGTATATATATATATATATATATATATATATATATATATATATATATATATATATATATATATATATATATACACACACACACACACACACATATATATATACATATGACAAATGAACGTCGTAACAATAAAGCATAGGAAAAGGGATGAGAAGGGAATCAACAGCAACTATAGTATCATACAGTGCTGTCAACGTATGGCATATTACGCTGGACAGGAGTGAGCAAAGCACTGCTACTCACACCACAGGCAGGATATTATCAGTGGGAGTAGCATAGTTGAATTTCTAAGTCTACTTTACACACAGAGGTTAGTCCCTGCTGGGACTACCCAAAAATTATATAGAGCATTTAGGCTTCTGACCATTACACAAGCAAGGCCAGGTATGTTCAAAGACTAAATGGTGGGAGAGCCTGAGAATACACGAGGTGGGACAACATATGTGTAGGGCCCCTAATGCTCTGGAGAGGGCAATGTTTGGAGGTGTGTCATGGCTGCGATAACAAGTGGATAATGGAAGTTACGCATGTAAGTTGAACACAGGCAGGGTGGAGGAACTATGGGTATGAAATTATGGATCCAGGTGTGCCAGGGTTGGATGGCCCGGTTCTAATTGGACCGCCCCGTGGAAGTTAGTGAGTTCATAATAGGTATATATGCATACACACATGCAGACATCAATATGTAGAAGTACATTCTCTGTAACACATGTATTCCATTTGTAGACATAAATAATAAGAATGTGCACATTCAAACATTGACAGTAGATGGAATAATAGGCTGTGCAGAAGAGGGATGGGACGAAACTGCTAGAACGCAGAAGCATGTACAGTATCCAAAGTCAGTGCTGTGCTGACGATAATCAAATGTGAGGGCTTCCCCACACATGGAATCATTCCTGTGATCTGCCCTCTATGGCAACGCCAAGTACCAAACTGGTCTAATTGTAAAAGATATACGTTCAACACGTACATAATTAGGCTCCCATGTGTAACATGCGCAATACCACATAGTCATACATATTAATGAATTGTAGTGTCATGTTAACAGGAGTAAGAATGTAATAAAGTATAGAGTCTAATCTTGCCATAAACACATGCTTGTTCCATGTGGGGCAACCCAATAATTGCAAATAGTATTCCTTTGGTCGCTCACATCACCAGTGTTTATGGACTAAATGTATGGGAGGTCTGAGGATACGTGGAGTGAGTAAACTGATGGGATGGCTCTATAGGAGTAGGGAATGGCCAGTGTGTAGTGGTGTCAATACACTGTGAATCCAACAGGAGAATGGATGATAGCAGTGCTAGGGAGGCATTAGGGTGTGTTTGGGGAACCAGGAGCCATGGGTGTATGGGTATATATGCATATGGAGCAGCACAGCAACAGTTCATTCATTAGAGCAACCCCCTAACGAACAGACAGTCTTGAAGCCGAATCACACTGTATCACATTCCAATTACCATAGGTAATCCGTACATGAACATATTGTGACATCTGTCCGCTGTATAACCTGCTAAATATTGATTACAAGATAAATGGAGTGAAGTGCCAGTGTCATAATGAATAAGGTACTAGTATGCAGGTGAAGCATATATAAACACCATTACACATGTGTAAGTGGGTATGCGCGGGGTATGTATTGGTTTACAGACACACACAGACACACACACACACACACACACACACACACACACACACAGACACACACACATATATATATATATATATATATATATATACAAATATATATATATGCATATATGTATAGACATATATATATGGTTGCAGACATATATATATATATATATATATATATATATGTACATATATACATACATAAATACATATATATATATATATATATATATATATATATATATATATATATATATATATATATATGTATATATATGTGTGTGTGTGTGTGTGTGTATAGATATACAGCTATGATAGGAAACATGCAAACAGGAATGACATATGTTCACAGGCTGTCAATGGAAGTGAGGAGCCCAGGCAAGAAACATGAAACACGCATGCCCTTCCACTCCCCCCCCCCCACAGCTGGACATGGGAAACAAACACGCAATCAATGTAAAGTGTCCACTGCTCCCCAGACCACAGGCAGGATACAACTGAGGGGGGTACACAGTGCACCTGTGGATTCTAATCATGGAACACAGACTGGAGCATCCCTTGCTGGCCACCCCAAAAATTGCCCAAACCAAAAGAAGGTGACAGTCCGGCCATTTTGTCCGTGGTGTATACAGACTCGGAATACAAGGGTGGGTAACCCTGATGACCCATGGGCCAAGACAATTGTATGAAATGGGTACCGTGAAGTGGAGAGTGGGCAGAGTGTAGTGGTATGTCTAGAGCAGACCAGGTCCCAGAGTTAGGATGGGTGCTGTAGAGGAGGCGAGGGTGGGGGAACTATGGGTAGCTACTTATGGGTCTAGGTGTGCAGGTGTTGGCTGATGTTGGCCAATATGGACAGCCCTAGGGATGCAAGGGAATGTGTTCATTGGGCAGAGCCGTCACCCAATGAGCAGCCACACCCACTGCGACACCCACTAAAGCAAAGTGTAATCTATGTGGCAAGGAACGGAATACCCAGATGTAGACATATATATGTAGAGCTATGTTCATAGGTTCATACTAGGCTATCTGCCCTAGGACATTTATAAGCCTAGCCAGAGTGTGTTTGGCTTTCGCCACCCATTTTAAATTAATTTTGCTATGCCCTTTTTCGAGGTTAGTATACTGTGCCTCTGTCTAACAGTAACACAAAAGTGATACCCAGGGTAAACTTACGATCTCCCATCCACTCATCAAGATTCCTCTTGAAGAGAGTCAATGAGGGACTCTGCCTAACCTGGACTTGGATTTTATTCCAGAGTGAAGGGAGCATCTGGGTTATGAATCTGTCCCTCCAGCATTTCCTATTTATTTCAGTGCTGAGGTTCAAGTCTCTCGAGTGCGTAGCTCGATGGGATTTGGATTTTCTGAGGTGCAGCATGTCCATTAATTCCAGGTTGGACATGGCTTTATACGTCAGGCACAAATCACCTGTGAGCAGGCGGTATGCCACTGAGTAGAGCTGGAGTTTCTTTAACCAGGCAGCATATGGCATCTGTTTGAGCCCTTTGATCCTCTTGGTGAGGTACTTTTGGGGTCTTTCCAGTTTCTGCAGGTGTCTGGTAAGGTACATCCCAAAAGGGGTATTGTACTCAATTATGGGCCTGATGAGGGATGAGTAAAGAGGCACGATGACCTCCCCTGATCTAGATGTGAATCCCTTCATGATTAGGTGGGCTATATAAAATGTTTTTCTAACCACTTTGGCCAATTGGTTGTCAAATGAGAGATTGCTATCAACTTGGGTCCCCAGGTCCCTAATTACTTCTTCTGTACTTAATGGATTACCACCTATGTGGTAATTTGTGGGCACTTTGTTTTTGCCAAAGGGGATGACTATACACTTTTTGGCATTTAGCTTGAGGCCATGGCTCTGGCACCAGTTGTCTGTTTCTATGAGGCCCTTTTGGAGGATGCTTGTGTCGGCTGGAATGTCGATTATGGCACCCAGTTTGCAGTCATCTGCAAACTTGGTCAGCCACAGTCCTTCAATGTTGGCCTGTACCTCCGAGAAATATATACCAAACAAGAGAGGACCCAGGACTGAGCCTTGTGGGACGCCACTTGTAACTGGTTTGGAGTCTGATATGGCTCCAGCAATTCTAACCATGTGGGTTCTGTCCTTGAGCCAGTTTGCAACCCATCTAGTGACATAGGGTTTTATATTTAAGCTGGTTAGCTTATCTATAATGCCCGAGTGGGGTATTGTATCAAAGGCATTTGTGAGGTCCAGGTAGGCTGTGTGGACCACCTTCCCCTCATCAATGGCCTTGGTGACTGTTTCAAAGAAATCAACCAGGTTTAAGAGGCAGGATCTGCCCTTAACAAAGCCAAACTGGGTAGGATCCAGTGTCTGTAGGTCCCCAATATCTTTATTTATGAGGTCCATGATGATCCTTTCCATAGCTTTGCAGACCAAGCTAGTCAGGCTTATGGGGCAATAGTTTCCAGGATCCGTTGAGGCACCACCTTTGTGGAGAGGGACCATTGTTGCTGTACATCACTCTTTGGGTACATATCCTATAGTAAGGCTGAGATTGAACAGTAGTTTTATGTTTGGGTTTTGCTCCTCTTGGAGTTCATGTAGGACGCAGCCCGGGACACCATCTGGTCCCATTGATGCTGTGTTTTTTGCTTTGGAGAGGGTAGCTCTTACCTGAGCATCTGAGATGTCAGGGGGGCAGCACTCTGCTGGGATAGATATTTGCCCTTTTGGTGGGGAGGGGTTGGAGAAGTTTGCGCCAAACCTGTCAGCTAGGATGTCTGTGGGTTCGGTGTATATGTGTGTGTATATCTACCCATAGCGACATAGAGATATGCCTCTCCCTCACTGTAGTACGAATGTATACATACAGACAGAGAATACAGATACATATCCACATATAAATATATACATATGCATACAACCATAGACCCGAATATACAGCAAGATATAAATATACATGTATGCATACGTATGCAGATATATCTGTATATATTAATGTATATATATATATATATATATATATATATATATATATATATATATATATATATATATATACATATATATATATGTTATATACACATGTATATAGCTAGGATATGATACAGCAGTTACAAGTAATATATGTTCACAGGCCATGCATATGGTGGTGGGAGGTCCAATAAACAGACGTGTAACACATAGCATCACCTCCCACCCTCTCAGCTAGGCCGATGAGACATACAGACACACAATAAAGGTAAACACACCACTGCTTCTCAGACCACCGGCAGGATACTACCAGTGGGAGAGACCTGCAAGGTCTACACTTGAAACATAGACATTGATGTCCCTTGTGGGACACCAGAAATTAATGATCGGAGTCAGTCCCGGTAATGATTTATCAAACCAGGCTGCAGATGTACATGGACCAGTAGGTTGTGCAAGCCTGATAACACATGGTTCGACACAACGTATGACATGTGTCCCAACACGGGGAGAGTGGGCAGTTTGTAGTGGTGTGTTTATACCCCACTTGCACCCACAGTAAGGATGAGTGCTGTAGAGGAGTGGCAGGTGGGGGAACTATGTGTATGCGATTATGGGCCTAGGCGTGCAGGTGTTGGCTGGCAGTGCCATATTAGGACCGCCCCGTGGATGTAAGTAATATTCCAATGTGGGCATAGCTGACGCCCATACCTCCCAACCCCTAAGAGCACATCTACTGGATAGTCCATAAACCATTGGGGAAACACGTAGGGACCATACCATTGAACTGTCCCCGATTACCAGAGACATCCCTGATTACAACTCAGAATCTAACTCTTTCCCACCTAAACCCTCCTAGAACTAATGATATTAGGAGGAAAGGTGGTGGATTACATGTAATGAATAACAACAGCAATTAAGAGTCATAAACAGCATGTACCTCAGACAATGTGTATGAATACATATGCTCTGGGTCTGTCAATGTGTCAGGTTAATAGCATCAAAGTTTTAAATGTGTCTCTGATGTTGTTATGCAGTGTCCCTGATTCAGTATTCATTTTTCCTCATTCGCATGAGAGGTCTGATAGGGACAAAAAGCACATATTCCACTGACTACCTTAGAAAGATGATAGAGTAATAGGTGTGCAGTAGCATGAATCAGCTGATGGATGTGGGTCCCAAAACCCAATTACTTGTCTGTATTGAAGAGTCTCAGTTCCCATGTATCAGCCAGATGGGTGCAGATTGTAAGAGGAACACACAAATAATATGAATAAAACACTGGACAGGCCGCCGATTCCGTACAGTCGAACGGCATGCCGTTGCCTAATGGGCAGCCATTCCCGATACTGTAGGCATGTAATACAATGTAATAGGCATCACAAGGAAATATTGTGGTCCTCGGTCCCACCCAGAGGTGTGAGTGTCAGATGCAAGCACCAATTTCGGTGCATTTGCAAGTGTGGGAGCGAGTGGGTGTAAGCCTGTTTGGCTACCAGTATGTGAGTATTTCACTGGTAAAGCAATGCAGAGGTTAACCGAGTGTAAGAAGCTGTAACCAGAGGTTAGCATTGCTTAACACCATGCAAACCCACGCACACCAACTTACAACTGCTTTAATGTGCCTTAATCTTTCCATATCCAATGGCCTTGTTCTGCCCTGCAACAAAATAAACTGCTTCTGCTAGGCTCGGAACCACGACCCTGCACATACATCTAATGTGATTTACCGATACGCCATGGCAGAGATACAGACATCGGACATTACCACAAACATATCATACAGCGCAGTCATTCAACAGTATAGGAATGTATCCCATCATGTAGATGTTTGTGTGAGTGTTTATGTTCCAGCATATAGGTACATACATATATAAAGATATATCAGGTACATACCATGTGTCAACAAAGCATTACAAATGAATGAAAGCGGAGACACCAGCGATGCCTGTATTATGAAGTGGTGTTGTCCTATGTAATATCAGTACTCCCTCAGACAGCCATATGTCATTCATACACGCAAACAGTTGTACATTGGCCGTATACATCATTTTGTGAATGTAATGTACATTAACACAACAGTACCTGTCCAATAATTATGTGAGAACATTACTCTTGCAAGGTGCTGTGTGCAACATCATCATCATGATAAAGGTAAATGGGTAACCATAGAGGGACTGGTAGTGTTGTGTGTACAATGGGGTCATCCACATCACATGTACCTGGACCATTTAGGAGTGATGTGCATACCAGGATCGTGCGCCTGAGGGACAGGTGTGAGGATAACAGGAGTATGTTGTGATGCATATTACAAGGGTTACATGTGTCCATTTGGCACGTGTGTGAAATGGACAGCTATGTATAGGGCAGATGTTGTCCTAGGAACCAATTAGTCTTATGTTTCTGTAGGGTGAGAGTGGGATGTGGGGGAAGGAGAGTAGGTATGCCCGTGGAGGATAGGTAGGGTAGGATCACAGACAAGACAGCATACAGGGACTGTATATGACATATGTGGGGGGATACACCTCGGATGGGGATGGGTGCTTGGCATTCACAAGCCCATGGGAACAGTGGGATGGAGGTTCCCAGCCAAGGGTAGCTGCCACTGCACCAAAACAGCTGCAAAGGAGGCAGTGCTGGGGGCTGTCCAGGAGGGGCAGCCTCACCAAGTAAATCTGACACTCCACCCTTGAGTTTGCGTATCTGGCTTTGAAACCCCTTAGTGAGCCCCCAATGCACCATGTCTGGGACCGCATGACAGCAAACATGCTAATGTCTGGCACTGCTCCCAGGTGGGACATGCCCCATCCTCAATGGTGGTACCACCAGAAGGTGGTGCAGAGCCAACAGAGGTTGAAGTACAAGGCTGGGCCCCAGATGTGCTAGTGTCCAGTGCCATGGTCAGATGAAGAGGGACAGGAGGTTCTGTTGGGACCTCCCAACCCATACAGCCTATGGTGTTGCAGTTTAAACTCAGATATGGCTTAGTAATAGACAGGAGCATTCAGGATTACCTACAGCAGTATGCATAGATACCAACATCAACCCAACACAACAGATGGTATACATTTGCAGAGGGAGCACAACAAATGCATATATACTGCATGACATCTGTACAATGTGTAGTAGATGTGTGACTGCAGCTGTGAACAGTTGCCCATTATTGGCTTGTCACTGGGAACCCCAGAAAGTGTCTGTCATACCACTCTTTCATGTGACATATGTCCAGTCAGGGATGCGATGGCAGTAACACATCCCTATCACCATGTACTGTCTGCAATCCTCACACTATGCTCCTGCTGTGCACAGATGTGTGTTCAGTGTGTAACACAGGAAACAAATGGTTCCACACACTGACCAGTCCACAGATGGCCCTACAGATGGGGGTCCCTCATGAACAGAGCACTGTCATGTCTGTTTTAAAACATGCAGAATAGCCATTACCACACATGTTAAACAGGCAGTAGTCTCAATGCAGCATAGCTACACTTACATGCTGTAGTCATGTCTGGCACATCACCCTCCTGTCTTTAGGCTATTTCCCACTGTGTATGATGTTTGAGGAACATCCAGATATCATCTGTGATGCAGTTTCAAAACACCACATCCAGGTACCACTCACAGCGACTGTCGTGGCCAAACATCAACATGATGTTCCTAGATAATGTACTGTGTTTATCATGGGAATGGCTATAGGAACACCATCACAGCTGTTCAACATGCAATCAGATAGAGGAGGACTGCAATAGGTGCAGAGGCCATCACCTGATCATGTCCATCACTTACAATACACATGTTGCTGCTGAGCAGGTGTACACCTCCACATCCACCAGAGAGTATGTGGGATGGACAGACAAAGTACACCAGAGAAGGCTTTGGAAACTAAACCTTAAGCATCGTCTGCCACATGCCTACCAGTACAGGGGTCAACCCCCTGACTGACTAGTCATTACTATTACATGTGCATGAAGTTACTACATGTGCCACAAAGCCAACATGTTGCTGTGCTGTAAGAATATATATGTGTGTGTAGGTGAGAGACATCTGCAACAGAGCTATAGTATACATACATTAGGTGTAGCACACATGGCTGTCCACGTGAAT
The DNA here is from genome assembly GCF_019279795.1 of Protopterus annectens. Lineage (NCBI taxonomy): Eukaryota > Metazoa > Chordata > Ceratodontiformes > Protopteridae > Protopterus > Protopterus annectens. The sequence continues at coordinate 1,052,822,068 of NC_056729.1, read as the reverse complement.
GGATGCCATTGTCACCACAACCACACTCTCTAATGGACTCACATTGACACTCTTTGCCAGGGCCACAAATACACACCCTAACTACTTAGTTTGCTACACTGCAGTAATGCACAGGACTACATTAACCACAGGGGATATCTGGCAGTTCTATGGGCTAGGGCATGCGAAAGTGTTTGACATCTGTTGGTATGCCAACAAGGGTTTTACTGGGAGTGACTGTGGTTGGGGGCATCATAACCCACACACAGACACAAGGTGCCAGTATTGACATGCATGTATGCATTGCTTCATGGGTCTGTAGTGGTTGGCTGTGCAAGATGGCTGTATAAGGCTGGGTGAGGGGTAATCATTGGCATCACGCCAGCCGACAACGTTGGGCAGTGTGGTACAGGGGTGCAGTGTCTGCAATGTCCCACACAGATGGGTACTGCATGAACTGCCCTAACATCCTGGTTACTATTGTGTATGGCCATAGCTTTGCAATGCATGCCATGTCTGTGTTTGATAGTCCTTCACATGGACATTGCCTGGGATGTGCATGTCCCACAATACTGTACAGTGGCATTTACAGGTGTACCTGGTTTGGTAGACACATGTTGTGTACACAGACTGTTATCCCCCGATATGCCAATACTGGCCTGTTGTGGCGAAACCTGCTTATAGTCAGCAGGTCGACCCTGCACCTGCATTGATAGCATGGTACAGGTATTCCCTGGTGTCAGTGGCATTGGTCCATACAGGGCACATGTGTGTGGCATTGTATGGCCTCTGTGGATCACATTTGATGGCACCACATATGTTGCAGGCATCCAGTGGGAACATAGTAAAGGCACATTGTCCCCAGTTATGTGCTTATTGTACCACTGTACAGGGTGCCATGTCATCTGCAGCCCAATGCAATCACATCATGCCTACTATCTGTCATCAGTGTGCATGGTACTAGCAGCATAGTGGGATATCCTAGGCAAGTGTGTTTGTATATGACACATGGGTGCAGGACATATACCAGGTACTAGTAGGGTTGCATACTTTGTTCACCAGGCCTTTTGCCAGATGTAGGGTATGACTTGCCAACACAGTCCTGTGGCTGACTGACATCTGTACTCCTCGTGAGGTGGCCAATGTGTTATAAGATGGACACCATATAGGAAAACTACAAAATCCGCTCCCTAACATGTCCAGTGGTTAGACACTCACAGCCTCCTCCACACAGGCTCTGACAGCCAAACAAACACACTTGCCATGTCCTGTATTCGAACCCCTACCTACCATATCGCACTGCAGCAATACGCATTTAGGGTACGAGCTTCAGCAGATACAGGGTTACAGCACTCCTAGAGGTGTATTCCTTGGTGGGTGACAACAGCAGGATTGACAGAGGTGGTCATGTGATTTGTACAGAGAGTGCATACTCTACAAAGCATTGTACTTGTTTCACGCAGACACACATACATACACACACACACACACACACACACACACACACACACACACACACACACACACACACACACACACACACACACACACACACACACACACACACACACACACACACACACACACACACAGTTGGCAAGTCTGGAATTAGAACACCCACCTAACTACTTTATCACACTACAGCATTACATAGTTACAGAACTCGCTACCAAGATTACTGGGTCACAGCACTCCCAGAAGTGTATTTCTAGGTGGGTGACATCATCAGCCACGCCAAAGTTGGGTATAGGAATTGTATGGAGTGTGAGCAGTCTAAAAGCATTATTCTGTCCTCAGGGAGATGGAGACACACACACACACACACACACACACACACACACACACACACACACACACACACACACACACACACACACACACACACACACACACACACACACAAAATCACACACACACACATCAGTGGTGGGATCAGAACACCTGCCTATCTACAGATCACTATTACAATACTACATAGTTACGAGTCATGCCACAGAGACTACACATTTCAAGGCTGTCATTATGACCTTCTAGGAATGTGGACATCAACAGGGATGCTGGCAGTTAAGATGTACATACCTGTGAGCCTGTGTGTTTAAAGTAGGAATCCATCCTTAACTGGAGTATGCCCATCTGTGGAATGGACGACTACTATCACTATACAGGGTTACAGTGGCCATGCCCATACACATAGAGTCACATAACCAACACAAGGTGTCACTGGGCATGCTCACACACTTAGTAGCACAGGGCTGTTCGGAATGCACTATGTCTCCAACTACACAAGGTTATACTGGGCATGCTCATACACTTAGCAGCACAGGGCTGTTTGGGATGCACTCTGATTCTAAACACGGAAGGCCACAGTGGCGATGCTATTACAGTTAGACATAAAGAACACATTGTAATGGACGCCGGTGTTAGTAGTTGTCATTGTTAGCAGGAAAGCTGCACTACATAAATCTGACACCAGTCATCTACACAACGTCTGCTGTTGTCCATCACGTTAGATGTACCATTCTACACCAAGCACAATACTACCACTCCCAGTGATGTCTTGCTAGGAGTGGCAACTGCTTGACCAACACAATGAGTCAATGTCCTGCTGTAATTACAAGGTTGTCCAGTGTTTATCATTCTGAGATGACATGACTGAAAGTAGACAGGCCTTTGTCACATATCACATGCATCCATGATTCAAGGGAGTGGGGATAATACCTAGGTCGCATTCACCCATATAGTGCCATTCCAAGGCAAATGTCCTAAACACAGGATAACACCCTGACACCTAGAGGACAACTGCATTGTATGCTTATGATAACCAGTGCTAGATGTGTAGCATTCGTAATCACAGCTGCTCACTGTAGATCCAACAATGGGGAATACTGGCATCTGTGCAGTGAGGAATACCTGGCTGAAGGCTCTATAGTGCACAATAGCAGTACCACCATATACCTCAGAACCAGACATGTTGGCCATAACACAGGTACGGACCGCTCCAGGTGGTGGTGTCCCCACATACATAAAGGCCACTCACATGTACTGACCAGTACTCCCACAAAAAGCATCACAGATGAGTCAGGTGCAGGTCACAGTGTCAAAAGCTGCATTCTAGGATGTAACCCTCAGAAACCACCATGTCCTCGGACCACCAATACACATCCATACATGTGGTAGGACATATAATAGTACAACACCATGTGACCTTTGACCAGTGGACTGTACTAGCGCTACATCAACTGTGCAGAGTACCCATGTACTGACACAGTTGCATCATGTGTTATGCAATGCAATGATACCACTGTTTGTAACCAGGTCAGCTGTACACATACCAGGGTCCCTCGGTTATTTACAGCATTACCAAATGACTGTTGCTGTACACCAGTAAACACCCTCATGTTTGGATATGACATACATGTACCTGCCCTGGATATGTACATGCCACACACATACAACATATATGTAAATAGCATAGCTGTTGTCATCCTTTGTGCAGACAGGTGGCTACAGCCATTACACACATGCACATGGAAGGTAGGTCCATGGCTGCTGAATGCTAGCAGTGCATAAGGTGTGATATCAATGTTGACAGAGGTAACATTCCCTCTGTACTGGTCACCCATAACACCTATCATATCATACAACAGTCCATGTGTCAAGTATTTCATTACACATGTCCACCAAATGCAGTGCCTACAAACATGCCCAAATGACAGGAATATAGGACCTACACACATGTACATGTAGTGGTGTGCATTCAGATACCATGCATGTGCAGTTCCTGATGTTTGCAGGTGATGTGTGTCTTAGTACATCATGCAGTTGCAATGTAGCCTCAACATTGCCAACTGTATATGGTGATATGCTGAAAGTACGGTAAGATGCACTTCAGGTATGGACAGATGTGTGGACATAACTAAGTGGTGGGGCATCTTTACAGATGAATGTTTGCTGAGGACAGCTCACAGGTGAGTCACAAGCAGTCCTACAATAACCTGTGTAACCATGAAGCTATGGTTTTGTTAATTGAAGGGGAACAGACAGAACTTAGACAGTGGTCAGGGTGACACCAAAGGTAACCTGTAACAGTTAAGACCTCCCCTGTGCATATACTGTGCATATATCAGCACAGTTGCCAAAGGAGGTGGCAGTACACTTTGTAACACGTGCAATACTGCTGTAAGTCTCTCATACATATCATGAGATAGGCAGGTGTTTGATTCTCAGTACTGGCATGTGTGGCTGTGTGTGTGTCCATATATGTCACATATGGTGGGGAATACATAGGTTCATAGGTAGTTACTAGGCTATCGGCCCTAGGGCCCATACAAGCCTAGCCAAAAAATGTACCCTGGCTTTCGCCACCCAAGAAAATTATTTTCCTGTGCCCCTGTCGAGCAGAGCCACAGAAGTGATCCCCTGGGTGAATTTCCCATTACCCATCCAATCATCAAGATTTTTCTTGAAGAGTGCTAATGAGGAGCTCTGTTTGACATAGATAGGTAGTCTGTTCCAGAGTATGGGAAGTCTCTGGGACAGGATTCTATCCCTCCAGCATGTTCTGTTTATTGTGGTGACAAGGTTAAGGTCCCTAGAGTGTGTAGCTCGGAGGGATTGAGATTTCTTTAAGTGGAGCATGTCCAACAGCTCTGGGTTTGACATAGCTTTGTATGTTAGGCAGAGATCTCCCCTGAGTAGGCGATATGCGATGGAGTAAAGCTGTAGTTTTTTGAGACGGTCTGCATAGGGCATCTGTTTGAGGCCAGTAATCCTCTTTGTGAGGTATTTCTGTGGTCTTTCCAGTTGTTATAGATGTCTTGTGAGGTACATACCAAAAGGGGCATTGTACTCTATAATTTGTCTAATGAGTGATGAGTAGAGGGGAACAATGACCTCTTTTTTTCTGGATGAGAATCCTTTTGTGATGAGATGAGCCACGTAGAAGGATTTCCTGACAACTATGGCGATATGATTATCAAAGGAGAGACTACTGTCCACCTGTGTCCCATGGTCTCTTATCACATTTTCAGCATTAAGTAGACTACCAGCTATGTGGTACATCATGGGTACAGAGTTTTTACCAAAGGGGATGACAATACACTTTTTGGCACTGAGCTTCAGGCCATGGCTTTGACACCAGGTATCTGTCTCAGTGAGGCCCTTTTGTAGTTTGTCCACATCATTAGGAGTTTTGATTATGGCTCCTAGTTTGCAGTCATCTGCAAAATTTGTTAGCCAAAGACATTCTGTGTTGGCCTGCACTTCAGAGAAGTAGATACCAAGCAGGAGAGGACCCAGGACTGAACCCTGTGGTACTCCACTTGTCACCGGTCTAATGTCGGATTTGGAATCCACTACTTTCACAGTGTGGGTTCTGTCCATGAGCCAGTTGGCAACCCATCTTGTGACATAGGGATTTATACCTAGTTTAGTGAGCTTATCTATAATTCCAGAGTGGGGGATGGTGTCAAAAGCCTTGGCGAGATCTGGATAAGCTGTGTGAACCATTTACCCTCATCTATGGCTTTGGTGACTGCTTCAAAGAAGTCAATCAGGTTTAGGAGACATGATCTGCCTTTTACAAATCCAAACTGAGTAGGGTCCAGAGTTTGGAGATTACCAATGTCTTTGTTTATGGGTTCCACGATGATACGTTCCATGGCCTTGCAGACCAGGCTTGTCAAGCTAATGGGGCGGCAGTTCCCGGGGTCCGTCGTGGCTCCCCCTTTGTGGAGTGGGATAACTGTCATGGTGCGCCATTCAGTGGGTACAAAGCCTGAGGTGAGGCTATGATTGAACATGGTACTTAGGTAGGGTGCTAGTTCATTCTGTAGTTCATGTAGAACGCAGCCTGGGATATTGTCAGGTCCCATGGATGCTGTGTTCTAGGCTTTGGAGAGTGTGTTTTTTACCTGTGCAGCCATGATTATAGGAATTTTGCATTCTTCCAGTATAGGTATGGGCCCTCTAGGGGGTGAGAGGGGGGTGAAGTTAGCACTGAACCTATCTGCGAGGATGTTGGCAATATCAGTTGGTTCTGTATATTTAGTGCCATTATGCTGTAACTCAGAGCAGATCTGAGTGTTCCCATTTAGATTCTTGACATAGCTATAGAATGCTTTGTGGTTGTCTTTAGAGTGAGTGGCAATTTTGTTTTCGTAACTAGCTTTGGAGGATTTTATGAGGGATCTCAGCTTCTTACTAAGGTTGACCAGGGAATTCCTCCAGTCATGGGATTTTACTCTTTTTTCAACAGTTTCTTTCTTCTGTTGTAGAGTTTGTTTATGGCAGAGGACCACCAGATTGGCTTCCTTTTTTTGGAGGATAACATCTTGGTTCTATTAGGGATAGCATGGTCCATGCACTCATGTAAGTGCTTATAAAGTGCATTTGTGTAGGATTCGGCAGTTATACCTCTATTGTCCATCTGCATGGGTGTCATGAAGTTTGCCACTTCTGTCTTAAGAAGTGTGAAGGTGGCTTTTGAGAAGTTTTTTACGATGGTTTCCCTAATTGGGGCTGGGGGTGGGATGTGGATGTCTAGGCTGATTAGCTTGTGGTCGGATCTGACCAACGAGGAATTGACCTCTGGTGTGGAACACCAGTTTCCCAAGTTGGTAATGACCAGGTCTAGGATATTGCTGTCCCTCGTGGGGTGTGAATAAGTTGATCCAAGGCGTTGGAATTTATGAATTCTAGAAAACGTTGAGCAAAAGAGTTGGTACATGAATAGTTTTCCCAGTTAATGGTAGGGTAGTTGAAATCACCCATTATTAGGGTGTTGGGTTGTACCCTAATACTTTCCAGTGTATCAAGAAATGAGGAGTGTGAATCCTGGGGCATGGTGGGGGGTCTGTAGCAAGCTACAATTTGGATTGCGGTCTTGCCCAGAGTTAGTTGCACTTGGATGATCTCGGATGCATTATGCTGTGCAACTAGCCTGGAGGTGTGGATATCCTTAATGAATATGGACACGCCTCCACCTTTAGTGCGGGATGCATTATGCTGTGCAACTAGCCTGGAGGTGTGGATATCCTTAATGAATATGGACACGCCTCCACCTTTAGTGCGTCTTTCTGGGTTAGGTGGCCGAAAGGTGTGGTATGAATTGAAGCCTGGTAATGCAGGGGTGCTCTCTAGAGCTTTGAACCAGGACTCTGTCAGTGCACAGATGTCAATGCTCTCCATTTTAAGGAATGCCTCGAGTGAGTGCATTTTGTGGTTTAGACTTCTAGCATTGAGTAGCATTACCCTCAGATTTTGCTTGCTTGTACCTGTTACGGTAGTGAATTTGTCATTTGAACCATGCCTAAAAAAGGCACTATAGGGGTGGCAAGAGCCTCAGCCAGTATCAGGAATCCTAAGGGCGACAGGTGCAGGCCATCTCTGGCAAAGCATCGTGGACTTTCGATCATGTCGTTCCAGGCAGACAAATACTGGATCCCCTTAGAATGACATCAGAAGCTTAGCCAATTGTTGAAGTCAATCATTTTGTCCATGTACTGTGGTATCATTCTGGGTGATGGCAGGATGCTACTCAGGGTTAGGGTCATACCTGCCTGGGATACAAGATCGGAGAGCTCCTCCATGTCACTTTTCATGTAGTCCAGGGAGGTACGTCTCAGGTCATTCACACCAACATGGACAATGACAGTGTCATATTTGTACTTATTGTGGAGTGACCTGAGTGCATGCGTTATGTGGTGGATCCTGGCACCTGACAGGCAGCTGACAGTAACTTTCTCCTTGTTTAGTCTAGTGAGTGGAACATCAGTGTGCCTGATTATAGAGTCACCTATGACTAGAGTGTTGGGTACGTTGTTATGCCTTATGGGCTGTGGTTGAGTGGCACACTGAGTTTGTGGGCTATGTGTCATTTGGGTTGTTTTTGGGGGTGGAGTTTGCTTGCATTTATGCTTTGGATGTCCCTGATGCTTGGGCAGGTTTTTATTGAGAGCCTCCACGAATGTAGGTGTGCGTTTTGTGTTTCTTTGTGTGTGTTTTGGTGGTGTAGGTTTTGAGGGACTATGTGATGAGTGTGGTGTGGTGCAAGTGTTTACCTTCTCCTCTTGACTGTCTAGTCCAGTCTTGGGTGAAGAGAGCTTTGCTTCCAGTTTGGCTATATAAGTGCATCTCTCACAGGTTGTAGTGTTGGGTGGTAGGAGTAGAGGGTTGTCTGTGTACATGAGGCAATTGCTGCATTGCCCCAAGATGCCCAGATTCATCAGGTCGACAGGATAAATCATTGGGAGCTGACCCTTAGACATGCCTGGATAAGTGCTTATTTATTAAGTACTAAAAACTGCTTTCCACTAGATAAGTGAGGAAAGTTGAGTGTTGTAGTAATTTGCAGCTTATGTAGTGCTTACAATGAGTTCTGAACAAGTGCCGAGTTCAAAGAAACAGATTTGAGTGCTGAAACTAGAAAACTGGCTAGTTATAAGAAAAAAATAAGCTAGAAGGCTTCCCTCCAACACAGAAGGGCTTGGGGGCTCAGAAGCCTACAAACAGTCTATACCACTTAACAGGAAAGGCAGGAAACAAGCTTAAATTTTTTTTCTTTGTTTCCCAGATGCTCTCTTTGTGCACAGTAGGAGTGCCTGAAATCAGAATATGATCTCACTGCACTCAGTTGAGTGAGCAAATGAGATGGGCCCAGAAAGAGTATCCAAACATAAACTTACAAGAGAGGCGGGCAGTTGCAAGGCCACTAAGATTAACACCAAAACAAAAACAGGGTGGGTGGGACTAACTGAAGAGCAGAGTCAAAACTTCCAGTTCAGTTAATATTCCTGCAACACCGTTAAATCAATTTAAATACTGTATTATTTGAAAAAAAAGTGCAGATAAAGGTATTTAAATTCTCTTATACATCCAGCTGAATACAGCTAGATCTTAGCTGGCCAAAGCTGAGGTTTTTAAGCAGAAAATATTTCAAACTGTATCACTTAAATAGGCAAGGACAGGAAATCAAAGAATGTGGCTACCCCCACACCTGCCATTACTAACAAATAATAAAATTCAAGCAAGCACTGACTGATGAGCAGAGTCAACACTTCTAGTTCAGTTAATATTCCTGCAACACAGTTAAATCAATTTAAATACTGTATTATTTGAAAAAAAGTGCAGATAAAGGTATTTAAATTCTCTTATACGTCCAGTTGAATACAGCTAGATCTTAGCTGGCCAAAGCTGAGGTTTTTAAGCAGAAAATATTTCAAACTGTACCACTTAAATAGGCAAGGACAGGAAATCAAAGAATGTGGCTACCCCCACACCTGCAATTACTAACAAATAATAAAATTCAAGCAAGCACTGACTGAAGAGCAGAGTCAAAACTTCCATTTCAGTTAATATTCCTGCAACACAGTTAAATCAATTTAAATACTGTATTATTTGAAAAAAGTGCAGATAAAAATACTTAAATTCTCTTATATGTCCAGTTGAATACAGTTAGAACTTAGCCGGCCAAAGCTGAGGTTTTTAAGCAGAAAATATTTCAAACTGTACCACTTAAGTAGGCAAGGACAGGAAATCAAAGAATGTGGCTACCCCCACACCTGCAATTACTAACAAATAATAAAATTCAAGCAAGTACTGACTGAAGAGCAGAGTCAAGACTTCCAGTTCAGTTAATATTCCTGCAACACAGTTAAATCAATTTAAATACTGTATTATTTGAAAAAAAGTGCAGATAAAGGTATTTAAATTCTCTTATACGTCCAGTTGAATACAGCTAGATCTTAGCCGGCCAAAGCTGAGGTTTTTAAGCAGAAACTATTTCAAACTGTACCACTTAAATAGGCAAGGACAGGAAATCAAAGAATGTGGCTACCCCCACACTTGCAATTACTAACAAATATCAAAATTCAAGCAAGCACTGACTGAAGAGCAGAGTCAATTGTTACTCACTCTCCTGTACACTGTTGTAGACATTTGTACAGACTGCACTGTAGAAAGCAGGACATAGGCAGGGGTGTGTATCTCACACATGTGAGGTATTTGTATGTGCGTGACATAGGTGTATTCAATAGTGAATGCCACAGTGTGTCTGTGTGTGTGTCTGTGTGTATGTGTGTGTGTGTGTGTGTGTGTGTGTGTGTGTGTGTGTGTGTGTGTGTGTGTGTGTGTATGTATTTATGGCTGTTTGGTCCCTGGAGTGAGGATGTATGTTACCATAGTGAACTGATAAGACCCCTCCCCCCATCCAGGCGATGCAATCTACTATCCCTGTTGATGTCCTTGATCCTAGGCCATACTGACTACTTGTACATGTGTAATCTCTGTGGCACGCCATGTAAGTGCACAGTACTGTAATGATGATTTGCATATAGGCAGGGGTCCTCACCTCAACACTAGCAACTGTGTGTGTGTGTGTGTGTGTGTGTGTGTGTGTGTGTGTGTGTGTGTGTGTGTGTGTGTGTGTGTGTGTGTGTGTGTGTGTGTGTGTGTGTTACTGTGTCGGTGAATCCATGAGAGGGTGGGTGTGTTACTGTGTCTCTGAATACGTGTGTGAATACCTGAGTGTGTGGGTTTATTTGTGTCTTTGCATCCTGTCATGGGAACATGTATTACTGCTTCCCAATGAGGCATCACACTTCCCACTGGCCTCTACCCTTGTAATCAGCTAGACCGCTCTCTTACCTCACCACTCCATGTAACTGTACCTGTGATGTCACCCAGTATGGATGTCATGTCTCTAACCACAGTAGCTTAATACACAGCTATCATGCTCTTGGATCAGTAGATCAGTAGACGTGTTTAGAAAGTGGGACTTTCTAACTGTGATGTGGAAGCTACAAGGTGCATGCTGGTATTTTCATACATACCTGTGAGTAGTCCACATTTACATATGGGACACTAACTGCAAACACTGACATCCACCAGCACATGCAATTAGACCTGAAGCAGGAAAGCAGAACATCAAGACCAACATGCAGTTACTGTTGTTACACATGACACATACTGTTAACAGTACAAAATGCATTCTAAACCTGTACTACATGGTATGTCTGCTGCCTGTCAACAGTACACAACAATTGTAATCTACAATTATACAATTATCTTCCTAGTCTGTTCACCCTGTGCATCAGACCATATGAGCATGTCCCTGCTCCGATGGTGTGGATGACAGGGATGCGGCACAGGCATCATCATATGCACAGAGTGATAATGTTTGCCAGAGGCCTAAGCTGCACTATTGGATGACATCATATGTGTCTGGGTTAGGGCCTTTGATCTTATTGGGCATGTATGGATGTTATGCATGTGCGTGTTGCGGTGCCCTACATATGTTTCCGGTGTGTGCGTGTATGTATGCACACAGTTATGGCATGTGTCTGGCCTACACAAGGGTATTAATGACAGCTGTGGACTGTATAGGCCAGGTTTTACACTTCACGGTGTCTGGCCACAGGCACATGACCTGTGCCTGCCAGGAGTTGCACGGGCACTACCAGGCAGAGGTGCAGATTGGGTACTGTCTGATGACACATGTCCACTGGAACCGTGTCCCTGTTGGGACCATCCAGGGCCACATGCATGTGGCCTGCTGTGTCCTGGTGTGGAGTGCACACAGCACCAGCTGCACTGCTGCTGCTACCGCCACTATGGGAGCAGGCATGTGAGGTAGCTCGTTCATGTAGACCTGCAACAGGTGATGTAGCTGGCCTACATCCACGTACCTGATGCCTCATTCCTACCAGATGTTCCAGCACAGAAATCTCACGCTCGCAGATTGTCATGCTATGGTCAAGGACTCCAACCATGTCATCCAATCATCTATCCAAAACCTCAGCAAGCTGCTGTTGAGCATTTGCCATTGCCTGGATGTTGTTGTGTAAAGAATGGACAGCAGCCCTCTGAAGCCTCTCTGATCTTCTCTGATGTGCCATTCAGCATGTGCCTGTGCCTCCATTTCAGCCTGAAACATGTGTCTGGTGACACCAGCTGCTGCGCTCTGTCTTGCAGGGACATGTTGGCCAGAGGTCCTCCTATGAGCAGCATTGGCCACATGCCTGTGTGGGGCATCACCAGTCAGTTGGCAGACACCATGGTGTGCAGGCACACCTTCCATAGCCTCCACACTTTCCTGTTCCCAGCTACCACAAGCCAACTGTCCTTCCTCTATGGCATGTGTTGTCATGAGAACTGTGTGCAGGGATGAGGGGGATATAGGTGGAATGGCAACCAATGGCACAGTTTCAGCCCCTGATAACCCTGCCTGTGCCTCAATCATACGTTCATCATCACTGCTAAAGTCTGTGGGGACACTAACATCAGATGGACCACAGGAGGGGAACACACCTACATCAACACCTGTGAGGGGCAGACAAGAACTGTACATTACAATCTATACAATAGACACACACACACACACACACACACACACACACACACACACACACACACACACACACACACACACAGACACACACTATGGCACCCAACATGCATGTGCTATGACAGAAGGCATGCAACATGCATGTGATATGGCAGATGGCATGCAGCTCAGACAATAATAGTGGTAGTTATTATACATCCCTGGATTGCACACAACAGCTTGCATGTGTCATAGCAGAAGGCATGCACATTACACGATCATTGTAGTAGTTAGCATACATCCCTGTGTTACACCATGTAGACCAGCACAGGTTAGCTGTACACCTGCCTGATGTGTGGCATATGACATTGACAATCACATGTAGTATGACATGTGATCTGCTGACATGCAATGACATGCATACATGTTTAACACAATGCTGTCCTGTCAAATATACAGTGGAGTAATGGTGTCCCAGTACAGGGATGAGTTATACTAACATGGACCTTCTGCTGACGCAGTGTTGTCTTTCTGCCCTGCAGATATACTGCACATTTAGCTGATGTGCATGGCCATTACAGGGAATTATGTGGTGTCTCTATTGCTATACAGTGTGAGTTACAGACACAGTTCATAGCCATGACTGTGTTCAGATACAATACATATATACTGTGGAATGTGACCCACATCACTGAGGTGTATACACACTAAACCATGATGTGAAATGTGTGACACGGGTCACTGAAGGGTATACGGATGACACCCCTGCACATCTGCAACCATATTGCTGCTGCCTGGCAACTATGGCCAGACATGGCAAACTTGTCGGTACCATGTCCCGCATGACATCTGTGTATCACACACATGCACATGAGGAGCAAGGATAACAGTGATGTCCGACACCAGCAAGGGAAATATGCTGTATCTGTATGCTGATGTGGTTGTCTGTGTATGTACGTGGATACTGTACAGGTGACTGCTGTCATGTCATGACACACTCAAGATGTTCAACACATCTTATGTGGTGGATTGATGTCACACCTACATAAGATGTGCACAGGCCTGTAGGATGTCTAGTGTTCCACATCTGCAATATAACCATTACACAAAGGCCATAGTTGGACCATGTGGAGCCAATGTACGACAGAGTGTACACACAAGCATATCACGTCTACTGTGTGTGTTGCTTCATGTCACTGGCCATCCTCCATGGCCATGTGTGAACATGTGTTGGCTAAATGGTTATGATGGGCATCTATTTCACATGTCTGTGTTGTCCCATATGACATACACCCATAGATGTCATATGCTCCACTGACGACAGGGTTATACAGACAAAGGGTGGTATGTTTGGTATGTGGGATATGTTTTTCAGGATAGTTAGGCAGTGTTGCAGCCAGTCCACTAGATGTCATGGACATGTCAGATAGCACATAAGATTGTGTGACATTCATAGCCGGGGTATAATCCACACCGGTGAATCCCGTGGGCTGGCCATACTCCAGCTCACTGTGTAGTACTGTTTGTATTCCCCACATGTGTAGTTCTGATCTGTAGTACATGTCCCTACAGTGAACAACACCTCCACCATTGTATGCACACCTGTCCACACATCTGGCAATGACAGTTTGTGAGGTTTCATGTCAGTGTATCACACAGTTTGCAAGTATTGCACATGGGTAGCCATTGTGATGCATTGCAGGTCCAACCTGTATATTGTGACAGGACCATACATTATGTGTACATGTGGCTAATGGCCACATGACAGCTAGATCTGTGCATTAACATGTCTGATAAATAATAACAGTCTCACCTGCAACGGGCTGCTGTTGCAGCGGAACACCAGAGGTACCTAAATAGGAGTGACATAGCAGTATGATCATTATCCATGCCTGCATGATAGCTACAGGGTGCAATGTGCATGTTAACACATACACCAGTACAATAGACTATACTATGGAGCATTCACATGTGTGCATACACAGAGTAGCATACTATAGTATGTGGCATGTGTGTGTACATGCCTTGCATATGATGTTACATTACATATTGTACAGTGACACGTAACTATATGGAATATAGTTGTTATATGTGCAGTAGGGACTTACCAGGCAACTCCAGGCTTGGTGGTTGAGAGACACCCACCTCCACGATATCAGCTATGGCTTGTGAATGTTGTTCTGCAGGTGTCCCCAGGTTGACCAGTAGCTCCTCAGTACGTGTGAGTGGGGGCTGGATTGGTGGCCCACTACCTGTTGCACCTTGTTCACTGGCGATTGCATTTGCACGCTGTTTCACCCATCTAATTAGGTCTGTACTGTGTCTGCGCACCTGCTGGTATGTGTGGTTGTGGCCACCCACATCATTAACCCTCCTGCGAAGTTCCTGCCACAGGGCATCCCGCTGCTGTGCATTCTGTGGCACATGGCTGAACAGTACATGATGATTATCAAGTAGGTATGGGATGAGGGCCTTATCCTCCAAGTGGATATAAGGTGGCAGCCTTGCACACGGCATACCTGGAAGACATAATGGTGTACACAGGTCCCAGTAACTCACAGAGACGTACAGAGCTACAGCTGAACATACATGTGTATCACACTTATTACGATTAAATAGTTGTCTTTGCTAATCTACATGACACTGACACCACAGACATGTTTGTGTCACACACATTTGACACTCAATGGTGATTGGATATTATCACCATATATGTGTGTGTCACCTGACTACATTGCTCATACTCCATGTGGATGCTGTCTTGATGTGGTCATGTCTGTTTGCCTGTACTGGTGCTCTTACCTATCAGCACATGCCTGGATGTGTCCACATTAATGCAGTCGACCTTGATGCTGTGTATATGTCACATATAAAGACCTACACTGCCTTAACGGACATCACCTGTGACCCTGCAGACTTGCTCATGGAAGGTTTTACATGTATGTGTTTTTCCATATACATCTACATGGCACTGTGCAGCAGTTCAACATCCTGCCATGTATCACCTGTGTTGTACATGTGATACACATGGGACACTGGATAGCCTGATGGTATTTGCAGGGTTGGATATCAACTATAGCATGTACGGTCATAGTCAATTAGTAGGCTATATGCTCTGGGCAATGTATGAGCCTAGGATGAAAGGTTACCTAGCTGTAGCTGACAGGCGGGTTTCTGGGGCCAGGTCAAGCAGTGCCACATAACTGATCCACTGGGTTAATGATATATTTACCATATGGTCATCACACCATGTCTGAAAAAGGGGCAATGTGCAGCTTTGTTGGACAGGGATGCATAGTATGGCAGGAGTATATAAAGTGTATGGGACAAGGATCTGTCCAGCATGTGGTGATCCTTGTACTAGGAAGGTGGATGTCCATGAAGTATGTGTTTGAGATCAGGATGTGTACGTGTAGCCTGTCCAACATCATTGGGTTGGACATGGCTTTATTTAGGGTAGGCATCATGCTACATAGTGGAGATGGGGATTGGAAAGGCTGGCGTAGGCCATCTGAACATGGTCAATACCCCTTAAAGGAAATATGTGATTTGATATGGGTCACTTGAGTGTTGACTATGGCTGAACAATGATCTCTATTTTCATGGAGGGCACCCTGTCATGATTAGGGTTGCCACTTATGACTACCTGACTGGTGTGGTGACATAACTATCACAGGAAAGTTAACTGCAGCTGCATCACTTACACACAGTGTCCATTATATTGACCCCTGCCTAGGTGGTAGTTCATGGGTACAGGGTTATTAACATAGGGGTGACAATGCAATATGTAGCTGTCAGATTGTGGCCATATATCACACACCTCACCCACAAAGCCCCTTGAGTCAGCTATTGCTCCTAGGTCATAGTCATTCGCATACGTCAATAGGCTGATGCCTTCTGTTAGTCTGTGTAGTATAGACTACAATGAGGGGGAGTACAATGAATTAACCCTGGCTTACTGTAACTGGCACTGGTGTGAAGTGTATGTATTATTCAGACACCTTCTGTAGTGTTGGTTCTGCTAGCAGTCCAGTTGCCAAACACTCCTGTGACATAGAAATATACATCTAGTATACTGAGTGTAGGTGGAACACAGTATGGGTGATGATGTCCTATGACCTGGCAAGGTTATGATATGCTGTGTGAAATCAACCTTACTGTCATCTACATCTGTACTGCTGACATCAAAGAAATTGATCAAGGTGCATGGCCTTTCAGACCAGACTCAGCAGGGTAGTAGTGCAGTACTTCCCATTATCAGTGGTGTCTCCCCCTTTGTGGGTTGTGATAACTGTTGGTGTGCACCATTCAGTGTGTACACAGCCTGACATGAAGCTATGTTTTACATGATGTGTATGTGGAGAGCAAATTGTTTTGCCATATGTGTATGATACAACCTGGGATGTGGACAGGTCCCATGCAGCCTCAGTGCAGCTTGTACCTGCATAGTTGTGGTTACAGGAGCTCTGTAGTGTACATGGATATATGATTGTGTACCTGTTGGGGGGGGGCAGTGTGTTTATGTTATCCAAGACCCTATCTGGACATCTGAAGAAGTCTTTGCATTTAACAAGACGAAAAGCGCTTCATGTTTATCGTGTATTTTTTTTAGTAAAAGTTTATAGAGTGAATCTACTTTGTCCTCTGCCTTTTGTTTGCCATTCTTTGGTCTTTGGTTTTTGGTTCTTTGGTTTTTGGACCCTATCTGGATTGCTTATTCATGCTCATCACCTATTCAGAACTTGTAAGCACTAAATAAGCTACTAATTACTATAGCCCTCAATCTTCCTCATTACCAAGAGATAAACAATTTTTGTACTTAATTTTCTCACTTGCTTAGAGAAAAACAGCTCTTGTACTCACTTTCCTCACTTATCTAGAGGAAAATAGTTTTTTTATTCAGGCATGTCCAAGGGTCAGCTCCCAGTGTTCTCTCCTGTCTATCTGATGAATCTGGGCATCTATAGGCAATGTAGAAATTGCCTCATGTACACAGACAACCCTCTCCTCCTACCACCCAACACTACAACCTGTGAGAGATGCACTTATCTAGCCAAACTGGAGGTAAAGCTCTCTCCAACCAAGACTGAACATGACAGTCATGAGGATAAGGTAAACATGTAAACCACATCACACTCATCACATAGTCTCACTAAATCTCCACCACCAAAATCCACACATAGTAACACAAAAACATTAGCGGAGGCTCTCAATAAAATTCTGTCTAAGCAACAGAGACTTCCAAAGCAGAAACGCAAGCAACCTCAATCCCCACAACACAAACCAAATGACACATAGCCCACAGACTCAGTGTGCCACTCAACCACAGCCAATAAGTCAAAACAATATCCTAGACCTAGTCATTACCAACATGAGTGACTGGTGTTCCACACCTGAAGTCAACTCCTTGTTGGTCCGATCCGACCATAAGCTAATCACCCTTGATATCCACATACCACCCCCATCCCCCATTAAGGAAACCACAGTAAAATATTTCTCCAAAGCCAACTTCATGCTTCTTAAGACAGAAGTGGTGAACTTCATGACACCCATGCAGATGATCAATACAGTTACAACTGTTGAATCCTACACAAATGCACTCTATAAGCACTTACACAAGTGCATGGATCATGCTATCCCAAACAAAACCAAGTTGCTATCCTACAAAAAAAGGAAGTCAATCTGGTGGTCCCCTGCCATAAACAAACTGTACAACAGGAGGAAGAAACTGTTGCAAAAGAGAGTAAAATCCCATGAGTGGAGGAGCTCCCTGGTCAGCCTCAGTAAGAAGCTGAGATCCCTTATAAGTTCCTCCAAAGCTAGCTACAAAAACAAAATTGCCACTAATTCCAAGGACAACCACAAAGCATTCTATAGCTATGCCAAGAATCTCGATGGCAACACCCAGATCTTCTCTGAGTTACAGCACAAAGGCACAAAATTACAGAACCAACTGATATTGCCAACATCCTGGCAGATAGGTTCAGTGCTAACTTTACCCCCCTCTCACCCCCTAAAGGGCCCATATCTATACAGGAAGAATGCAGAGTCCCTGTAATCACAACTACGCAAGTAAAAGCTGCACTCTCTAAAACCAAAAACACAGCATCCATGGGACTGGACAACATCCCAGGCTGCGTTTTACACAAACTTCAGAATGAACTGGCTCCCCACTTAAGCACCATGTTCAATAATAGCCTCGCATCAGGCTTTGTGCCCACTGAATGGCACACAGCAACAGTTATCCCACTCAACATAGGTGGTGCCACAATGGACCATGGGAACTCTTGCCCTATAAGCCTGACTAGCCTGGTCTGCAAGGCTATGGAGCACATCATCATCATGGATCTCATTCACAGAGACATTGGATACCTCCAAACCTTTGACCCCATACAATTTGGTTTTGCTAAGGGCAGACCATGCCTACTAAACCTGGAGGACTTCTTTGAGACAGTTAGCAAGGCATTAGATGAGGGTAAGGAGGTCCACACAGCCTACCTTGACCTCTCAAAGGCTTCAACACCATTTCCCATTCTGGTATTATCGACATACCCATCCACCTGAACATTAACCCCTACGTCATAAGATGGTTTGCAAAGTGGCTCATGGACAGAACCCACACAGTGAGAGTTGCAGACCCTAGGTCTGACTGTAAAGCAGTTACAAGTGGCATCCCCCAGGGCTCAGTCCTAGGACCCCTTATGTTCAGTATATACTTCTCTGAGGTACAGGCAAGCACAGGATGACTTTGGCTGA
Organism: Protopterus annectens; assembly: GCF_019279795.1. Lineage (NCBI taxonomy): Eukaryota > Metazoa > Chordata > Ceratodontiformes > Protopteridae > Protopterus > Protopterus annectens. Next base: position 1,052,803,011 of record NC_056729.1, on the reverse strand, counting down.
AAAGGTTTGCAGACAATTGCAAACTAGGAGCCATAATTGGTTCCCCAGCTGATACAGACACCCTCCAGAAGGGTCTCACTGAGACAGATACCTGGTGTCAATATCATGGCCTCAAGCTGAATGCCAAAAAGTGTGTAGTCATCCCCTTTGGATATAACTAATTACCCGCAGACTACCACCTAGGTGGTAGTCCCCTACATACAGAAAAGGTAATAAGGGATCTGGGAACCCAAGTAGATAGCAATCTCTCCTTTGATAACCATATTGCCAAGGTGGTTAAAATATCCTTCTACGTGGCCCCCCAATCTCAAATGGGTTCGCATCCAGAACAAAGGAGGCCATTGCGCCTCTCTACTCATGACTTATTAGACCCATTAAAAAATACAACACCCCTTTTGGGATGTACCTTACAAGACATCTGCAGCAACTTGAAAGACCACAAAAGTACCACAGCAAGAGGATTACTGACCTCAAACAAATGACCTATGCAGCCCAACTAAAGAAACTCTAGCTGTACTCAGTTGTATACTGCATGCTCAGAGGTGATCTCTGCTTGACATACAAGGCCCATGTCCAATCCAGTATTGATGGATATGCTCCACCTAAACAAAAGACCCTGAGAGCCACATGCTCTAGGGATATAAACCTAACCACAACGGTAACTAGGACATGCTGGAGGGATAGATTCCTGACACGGAGTCTCCCCATGCTTTGAAACATGATTCCAATGTACATCAGGCATGGCCCCTCACTAGCACTCTTCAAGAGAAACCTTGGTGGGTAGATGGGAGACACATGTACCCCGGGGATCACTGCAGTGGCTCTGCTGGACAGAGGCGCAGGGAAATAATGGCTCTGCTGTTCAGAGGCACAGGGAACTAACCTAAGGGGGTGGTGGAAGCAAACACACTCCAGCTAGCTTATAAATGCCCTTGGGCAAGCAGCCTAGTACCTACCTATGAACCTATTACATGTCTTATGTGCATGGATAGTTAACTAGCTCTTCCATTTTACTTTGCTATCATGCTGATAAACTGTCGGGTGATTACAAGTCATATGTATCCTGTTATTGTGTATTGTAAATGCCAATAGACATAACTAACATTTGCCTAACATAACAGTAATACTAGGTAAACTGCAATACATATCTGCCTACAGTACTGTACATTACACAGTTATTGGCACAATATCCCACAATGCAAATCATAATTGCACAGTAGGCCCACCTTCAACATGTTATTCTCAGTAATACACCCATACATATGCCTACTGTTACAATATATCAACATATACTACCCCTGTTATAGCACGTACTTGTTGAACCAATCCTGCCGCTGACAGCAGCTGGAGAGGAATTGTTGGGTTCAAAGCCCTTATATAGCATCCCTTGTGGTGTATGAGGTGTTTGCCTTGTGAGCTACAGCAGTACACACATAAATACTACAAGCATTACTATGCTCAACAATACATTACTACAAGATAACTGTTTTCACTATATGCATTGCGTACACTCAGAACAGGTACTGCATACACAGACATACTGAGTGTTCTACACACCTTATTAGTAACCCGAGGTGTCATTGACTGTTATTTCAATCTTTTTCAGTTTGTGCTTCAATCTTCTTTGTAATGTTATGCTGATATATACAGATGGTTTGAATGTCTGACAAGCCATCCTTTTACAGTTAAATATCAGTAACATGTGCTATCCTGACCACCAATTGGTGTTCCAAAGTAGTTAATTACATGCACATCAGCTGTGCATCTACTCCAGTAGCCAATACCATGGCAACAGTAGTGTATAATTGAGTACTCCACTTGGGCATTGTCCCTTTGCCTTACTTTCAAGGAAGACAGCCTGGATGCGTTGTTTGTGATGTATTGCAACAGCTATATGGAGACACACAGAGATATATTAGCATCATGACTCCCGTGGATTGCGTGCAATGCCTAGAAGATGTTGTTCTACATGTGAGTACAGCTGTTATATTTCAGAACATTGCTAATTATGCAGGGTTTGTTTGTACCTGATACTTCTGCAGATGTTTCAGTTTGGCAAGGATGTTTGAGCAGCTCAAGGCTGTATGGCTATGCATATAATGTTAGGTGGTTTACAGTGTGCTCACCAGACATCTTTGGTTTGGTGTAAATGTGTATCATACTGTGTTGTTAATCAGTAATTGGTAACACTTCCTGGTGCACATACAACCCTCTGAAACAGGATTAGTGCAAACAAACCCTGTAATATCAGCAGCTAGTCCATTGTATAACATCAACTATTTCACATAGGGCCATGTTAGTGTGTCTTTGACAAGGTATGTTAAGGCTTCTGCAGATGCCGTACAGTGAGTGAATGATTTGTGATGTTATTACAATGTGTATTGTAATTGGTTTGGGTGTGGGGGAGATGGTGGGTGTACATAGCAGATGCAGGTGTGTAGGAACTGCTTTTATACATATTCGATATGTGTGTGACGGTTCCTTCTCTATTTGAACACCTATCCTTTAGTGGACTAATACTACGGTAATTGCAGGCTGATTCATTAAGGGACTGTTAAATGGTTCCTGTATAGCATGCAGGTGATGTTAGTCCTTGAATCCTTTCGGCAATACATCGGAATGTAATAAAGTGTTGCTACATGAAAGCTGTCTGTGTATTTCTGTCATAGGTATTTGCAGTCATTGGAGTTGTGTTGGTGACTGACCCTCTTTGGCTAGAGTTGCCATCTTTTCAAATGGCCATAGTTGGACATTTTCGGGACACACATCAGATTTTACAGGCTGACACATACCCACGGTCAGTACAAAGGATAGAACTTTACTTTTTGCCTAAATAAAAGCTTATTCTTGTAGCAGTTCAGTTGCTTATTCTGTTTCTTTCAACATTTAGGTATTTTAGACACAGAAATAACTATTTTATGCAACTATTACATAAAATATGGGACATAATTATGTCCTACAATCTCAGGACATTTGCCATTTTTAATATTTTTGGTCAGGACACAACCGCCCAAAGAGGGACTCACTCTTGCAAAGTGGGAAAGGTGGTAACCCCATCTTTGGCTCATGTCCATAGCCCATACTTGTAATAGTGTATAGGCATATACTCTCCATATCCTTTGTTCATATAGTTTGGTTGTGGCGGAATGTGTGATTGCTATGGTTCATGTTGCACTCATATAGGAACACTTCATCTTTTGTATATGGGATACCTACAGAATCCTAAATGCACACAACTCCGACGCCCACAGTACCGGGCCCAGACTGCCAAACCCCACATTACCGAACACTCAAACTTGGAAAACTAACACAAACACAGAACACACACGCACATACAGACACACTGCTACCCACCACATCCAAACAAACCATCCTACACTACGTATGAGCAGGTGGCCAAGCCCCCCTACACCCCCATGTGGGTGGCTGCGCCCCCCACACCCCCCTACTTTAATAATCTACCTCCAAGATCACACAGACACACAAAGCAAACCCACTCCACACATTACAGTCCCCCAGAAAAACACAACACACTCAGAACACACACTTACACACACTAAAGTCCTCAGAAACACACTTACACACAGTAACCTACCTGAACCACAACACCAGAAGCACTAACTAAAAGTCCCTTAACATCGGGATTTTAAAACTCGCACTTCTGGTGTTTCGGTACTGTAGTCTTTCGGTCTTTAAGCCTCATGATTAAGCGTCGGTATGTCAAGCATTCGGTATTTGGTAAGTATCCCGTTTATATGTACCTCCATGGTTGTGTAAATGTTGTTAACATAGCTATATAATACATATATATATATATATATATATATATATATATATATATATAGATATATATATTTATATATATATAGCATACACCTTTCATTGGGTACATGGCGGTTTGTCCTATTTCCACACAATCCTCCCTTTTGTGTTTTAACCTGTCAGAATACACAACTGCCATTGGTACATCTCAGCTAGCTTAGTGGTAGGTTATTGTGAAGACTGTGTACATGGCTGCATGTTCTAATCCTGACAGTGGTCATTTTACCTCTCAGAGCAGGCACTGGTAGTGCATGAGTGATTAACGCACATTTCAGCTGTTGTGAGCGGCTTTGCCCGTGATCTGCGCAATGTTCAGCAAAGGTTAAACCTGTGTGGCACTTATCTGTGTAGTCATGTTTAAGCGCTTACTGGCACTTACCGGTGCAATAACCTGCTAACAACTGCTGAAAAGTGCTTTAATCACCCTGCATCCAACATCCCTTGTTCTGGACCTCAAAATGAAGTAACAGCCTTGCAGGTCTTTAAACCGGGAACATGAACACCACAGTTACTGGCTTTACCACTGAGGCATCTGAGATATGTACAATTTTTATGGTGTTTAGTATGTCCCATATACTACAGCCGTTCCTCACACCTTCAAACAAATGTGTAAGTCAGTTGGTGTACATATGTATGATACCTGCTAATGCTCATATGTTTGTTGAAGTCAGTGTTGTAATGTAACCTGACAGGGTATATTATGGATGAGAATGGTTCTTGTTGTGGGTCCTTTTTACATTGTGCCCATACTCCATGAGTACCCCACCAGTTCATGTAATGAACATCCGACACAGGCTCTCCTTGATGCATATTCCATTAGCCAGTGGTCCTCCCCCACACCAATCTCCACATACACAGCAACCATTGCTTCTATGGGGAATTAGGTTAATATTAATAGTTATAATACCAGAGCTGCATGTGTTTTGCATACACTTCTATCCATTTGGAATGCTTCTGTGTCACAAAGTGTGTTCATAGATGTATATATATATATATATATATATATATATATATATATATATATATATGTATATATATATATATATATATATATATATATATATATATATATATATATATATATATAGATGTTACTGTATATATATATATATATATATATATATATATATATATATATATATATATATATCAGTGACATGCATATATATATATATATATATATATATATATATATATATATATATATATATATATATATTTATATGGAGAGAGAGAGAGAGAGAGAGAGAGATATTTAGTATTAATTTGTAACACTTATACGTATGCAGACTTGTATATTTTGATTCACACATTACAGTACATTACAATGTACTGTACATATGTACACAAAGTGACTGTCCCATTTGTGGTCTGTACTGTGAAATACCTGTAGTTATTGGGATTTGAACCAGAACTGCACAGATATTATCCAAATGCTGAAGCCATTACACTAATGACATTAACGTTCCTTCTGCCTATTTCCTATGTCCATGAATCCTATGTGTAAGCTTGGCTACACAACAGGCGGAGCCACCCACACCCAGTGAGCTTCTCGAAATACCGACATAACACATGAATTGAGAGACTATACATTAACATCCTAACTATATTTGGCATAGCCCCTCACTGACACACTTCAGGGGAAACCTTGATGTGTGACTGGGCAACAGTATATACACCCCTTGGATCATGTGTCCCAGAAACATATAGCCAGGGTGTGGGGGAGCCACTCCAGTTTTATAGATGCAAGACCTGTTGGGGAAATTGAATGCTGTTGGGTTGTCATGTTAACATGCCCTTTGGAGATCACTATGTGCCTCTATTACCCTACAGCACCCCAGTCTTCAACAGCTTCCAGCAACTCTGCCTGGAATCACTTCATCAGCTATGCTTGACAGAGGCACAATTACTTCATCAATGGTGCAGATAAAGCCACCACACTGTAGCTATGTTTCTAAATGCCCTTGGGCAGATAGCCTACTACCTATCTGTGAACCTCTACATTGCAGGCCATCTCCAACATCATATGTGATTATGCAGAGTTTTCTGATCACAAAATACAGTGTAAAATCACCATGTAGTCAGACAACAGTTAAGTACAGCAAGATCATACAGACTACTGATACTAAATCACTCCAAAAGCCTATCTTGGAAGCTAGTGGACTTGCATAGGTTTCAGGCTTTGTATTGCTTACCAGTAGGTTACCTACAGGAAAGATGGGACACAAGCACAGGTGGGAAACATGCCTGCAACAATGCCATACCAACTTGCATGTGTCAGCCTAAGGCTTTGGAATGCTGGGCAAGGCTATTGGCACCCCCATGGTGCCATATTTAGGCAGGTCTCAGAGATGAATCTCACCTCCATGAACTGCACAATAGAGGAATCAATGAGAGTTAGGCTACTCAACACTAGGGGTAGTACAACATGCATGCACTCACAGCACCCCTCAGTATGGACAACATCTACATCTGTTCTGTGACTGGGACCTGTATAAGGCTCCTGTGAGCACACCGGCACTACCAGACTACAACCTATAGCACACATTTCAGCCACTGAACATGGACTGGCACAGACATGGTGGAGGTGTATCCATATTCATCGGGGATACCTACACCTCCAAGTTAGTGGGACAGCTTGATACCTCTGTGATCATCCATGTGCAGCTAACATCAGCCACGATTGCAATGCAAACTGTGAGCTGCTACAGATAACCCTCCATGACCCAGGAGCACCACTACAACTGTTTGGACACAGTGGCAAACATGACAGTCCTACCAGACACCCTGTTATTGGTCAATGTCGGCTATTCTACACTTAACTGGATAACCTTCTCATGTATTCACTTCCAGGCCCAGCACTTCCTGGGATTTATCACCTCATATGGCCTGTATCAGTTGGTAGATGGACTAATGAGAGGTGAAAACTTACTAGAAGTGGTAATCACTGACATGTGCAACAGGTACACTACAGCAGAGGTAAACTGGTCACTGTTTAGATCTGACCATGAACTATTCACTGATGATTTCCACTCCCAACCATCTCCCCCACCCAAGAAACACACAGTGAATACCTTTCCTACAGCTAAATTCACAGTACTAATGACAGAGGTGGGAGGGTTCACAGCCCCCACGCTCAGGGATGACACTGCTCAAGATACAGACAAAATTGCAAGTGCACTCTATAAGCACCTACAAAGATGTATGGGTCGTGCCATCAATGGTAAACCAGGACTCGCTACTCCTACACAAGGACACCAGTCTGCTGAACCCCTGCAATATACAGGCTATATAACAGATGTAGGACAGTAGTCCAGAACAACAGCAAATCCAAAGACATGCAGACATCCGTGACCAATATTAGCAAGACGCTTATGTTAGTCATGTAATCATCCAAGGCTGACATCCACAGGTAAATAGGCATGGATTCAGAAGATGACCACAAAGGCTTCTTTGGCTGTGTCAAGGATCTAAGCAGTAACACACACATTTGCACTGTGCTGGTGCAATATTGCACTGAATATACTGGCCCTACTGATATCACCAACACACTTGATGATACATTCGGTGCAAGCTTCACCCCCTACAGGGCCCACAACAATACCCAAAACGTACAGTATCCCAGACATCTGAGACATACAGGTGGTAATGGCCCTTTCAAATGACATGACAGAGCATCAATGGAGGCAGATGGTGTCACAGACTACATCCTGCAGACACTACAGGACAAAGTGACCCCCCCCCGCCTAATATAGCAATTCAACATCAGCCTCTACACAGGCTACATGCCCATTCAATGGTGCATGGAAACAGCTATTCCACTCCACCAAGGTGGTGACACAACTGACCATGGTAACTGCCACCCCATAAGCCTGAGTAGACTGATCTGCATGGCTATGGAATGCATCCTTGTGGCACTCATTAACATAGACACGGTAACCTCCAGACACTTGACCCAACCCAGGTCAGCTTGATTGAGTGCAGATCATGCCTACTGAACCTATTTGACATCTTACAGTCACCTAGACTTTAGGTGTGGGGTGTGGTAGTTCACACTTACTGCCTGGACCTCGCCAAGGGTTTTGACACCATTCCCCACTCAGGTATTATTTCTACACTCATTAGCCAGTACATCCACCCATACATCACAGGTTGGTTTGCCAACAGGCTTACACACAGAACCTAAATGATAAGCCTGGCAGCCTCCAGGTCCAACTCTTGACCAGTCACAACTGGTGTCTTACAGGACTCAGTCCTGGGATGCCTATACTTCTCAGAGGTACGAGCTAACACAGATGGACTACAGCAGACCGTGTTTGGTGATTACTGCAAACTGGGAGCCATAACTGACAGTCCAGCTGTCACAGACATCCTTCAAGGGGCCTCACATAGACCAACACAGGGTGTCAGTGTCATGGCCTCCAGCTAAAGGCCACATACTGCATGGTCATTCCATTTTAGGAAACTACACACATATTAACACATAAGTGGCAGACACTATAATTCAGATGACATAATGGGTATGTGGGGACTACATTAGATAGTGATCTTTCCTTTGACAATCACATCTGTGAAATAGTTAGGACATCCTTCTATGTAGGCCATCTGATTACTTAAGGGTTCGCATCTAAACAGACTGAGGTTATTGTGCCTCTTTACTCATCACTCATTAATCCCATCATTGAGTATGATAACCCATTTTGGATGTACCTCAGAAGACACACCCAACAGCTGGAAGGGCCACGAACGTACCTCGCCAAGAGGAATAATAACCTCAAACATGTGTCCTATGTTGCCAGACTGCATAAACTCTTGCATTACTCAGTGGCATCTCGTTTACTCGGAGATGATATTTGCTGGCAACAAAGCCATGTCCAAGTCAGGCTTAATGGATATGCTCCACCTATGGCAATCCATGTCACAGTGAGCCACACACTGTAATGAGCTACACCTTGCCACAACTATAACTGGAAGATGCTGGAGTGACAGATTCCTGTCATGGGTACTCCCCATGCTTTGGAACCACATCCCTGATTAAATTATATGGAGCCCCTCACTAACACTCCAGGGAATCCTTGCAGAGTGGGTGGGGAACAGTGGATACACCCCAGGGATCCCACAATTGGCTCTGCTCCACAGAGGGACAGTTAGTTAATCAACAGGGTGGCGACAGCAGACACATTTTGGCTAGGCTTATGAATGGCCTCGGGCAGTTAGGCAAGTACCTGCCGATGAACCTATACATACGGTATCGACACATGCTGATAGCTTAATTTACTGTTCAGGTATTGACTTACCTTGTGCCAATGGCAGTTGTGTGTACAATTGTTGAGGGCTACCTATGTAGGATGCAGACAGTAGACCACCTATACATGACAATTTACAGGTGGTCATGTGTGTGTGCCATCCATGTTTGCTGTGTGTGCAGGTGGAGAAGGGTGTCAGTCCATAAGTGCCTACACTGTCAATGTGTGTGCTATACGTTCCCTCTTTGCCAAGGCATGGGCATACTGGGCACTCCTCCGTCTGCCTACTGGGGCTGGCACAGGGTGTTCATGGTCTGTGTCCCTCTGTGCCTGTGGGTCCCTTGGCAATGGTGGTGGGCTGAGAGGGCCTTCACCATTCTGTCCCTGCTGCAGCTGTTTCCGCAGGATCATATTGTGTAGCATGGCACATACTAGGAAGATGTGGGCACATATGCCTGAAGATTACTACAAGGCTCCACCAGATATGTCCAAGCAATGGAACCGTGATTTCAGCATCCCAAACACATGCTCTATGATGATTATGGTTTGTGCGTGTGCCTCATTATGGCATTCTTGCATGGGTGTGTGTGCATTTCTGATGGGAGTCATCATCCACAGTTCCTGTGTATAGCCAGCATCCCCCACCAGATGGCCATATGGGATGTCTCCCTGGCAAATACCTGATACAGCTGTGAGGCATGCCAGATGTGGGAGTTGTGATAGCTTCCAGGGCTGCCAGCACACACATCCATGATAATGCCCTGGGCATTGCACACAACCTGGCAGTTGATGGATAGGTTTCCCTTGTGGTTTATGTAGCACCTACCCTGCTCACCGGGTGGTGACTTGATGTGTATGTGCGTGCAGTCTATTACACCCAGTACCTCTGGGTAGTCTGCCACATGGTGGAATAGATGCATATTGCTGGCCAACTCCTCCTGCATTCAGGGGAAGGATATGTGCTCATTGGCATGTGGTAACATAGCATCCAGGAACTGGTGGAGTACCAGGGATGCTGATGCCTGTGAGATCCCCATGACATCCACAGTTGGCCTTTGAAAGGTACCTGTGGCTAGTATTCTCAAGCTTACACATACCTTCGTGTCCACTGGGATGGGTTCCCCTCTGTTATTTCTGGCTCTGAGGCATGGCCGGCACAGCTCAACAAGATGCTGTATGGTGTCCCTGTCCATTCTGTAATGCTCTACTATCTCCAGATTATGTAGCCCCTTGCAGGTTACCCTGGGTCTGAACACTCTTCTCCTGCTGTGATGCCTGAGATGGTTGTCAGCATCATCCTCCACACCACCTTCAGTCTCCAATACATGCTGGTGAATCAAAGCTATGGCAGCCCCAAACATGTACATATTAAAAGTTCTGCGTCTGTATACAAAAATGGTGCAGAGTGTCTGGGAATACACAAGTGTGTGTGAGGTGCTTTCACACTCTATACTATTGTGCTATGGATACTGCTGGTGTAATTGGGTGTGTATGTGCAATTCCAGCTTCAGGGTATCTTAATTATAGGTTTTACAGCAGGTACTGCTATTGTAGGGCCTTTGTTGTTGAATTATGCTTGGCTTCCGTGATTCATCTATTGCCCTTTACTTTACTTTTCAACCCAGTTCCCCTCCCATTGTCAGGCATGCATCCAGCTGTCGGCTTTCTTGTTTTGTACTTTCCCAACCCATGATTGTGTTGTGAAATGTGTTATGTAGCTGATCTACTACACGTTTGCTTTGTTCTGCTATGACAGTTATCTTTTCTTTGCAGTACGGCACCTCCCCTTTCCTGTTTTGCAGGTAGCTGCTAGCAGCCTTGTTAACTGTTGTCAATGGCCCACTGTGGGTTCCTCGGTGTTAATTACTCATTTGTACTCCAACTACCATGCTGAAGCATTTCCTTATTTTCTTCCCATATCCTTCCTGTTTCAGCTCTGGTGCACGCCGCGCACAGCCGTTTACCAGGTTTTGAGCGCGTTTACATCCACATTGACATGCACATTCGGTTACCTTGTGTGCTCTCAGCTAAGCAAAGCTATGGCTACTTCCACACCCCTATCCTGCGGCTTTGCTTATCAACAGGCAACAGGATTAGCAATGCTTCAATGTGCTTACAGCTAAGGTGGATCACCCCTCTCTTGATGTCATCTATATCTCCAGGCCACACCTTGGTGTTGTACTGCTATGCTGTGAGGTACATCCTTATGCCGGCGGGGATTTTGTGATTCAGTATTACTCATCTCATTTGCATGGCATTGCCTACTATTTCCTAGTTACCATGCAGAACACTGTCACAGCCCCTTAGCAACCCTTGCTCCATGGTGTGATGTAGCATGCGTGCCATTGACTATTACGGGGAATTCATGAAATGCATTACATTGCAGTTTTATTACATATAAATACATTTTCATTGTGATCCCGTTTGCGCACCGATGCCCTGCGATTTTATTTCGCATTAGTGTGGGCATGACATTAAATGTTCTTTTTTATATGTTGTGCATGTTTTTTTTATGTCAGTGGCTATATATTTAGCCATTGGCATATATTAACAGTATAATACGTGAGTTTGGTCGGCTGTCATGGCTCTGATTTTATGTTTGAAAAAAATGTAAACTTTTTTTTTCGGTTTACATTTCTGCATGCTTACACTACTCCTGCACCACTTCCTGAATCGCTATATACCTTCATTTGCATGCTACACTGCTGCGCATGGGGTAATTAGCATACATGCACCAGGAGCTGTGTGGGAGTGGCATATGCAGGTAGTGCACGTGGAAACAGCTCATACCTGAATCGCTCGGCAGCCATATTTGGTGTTAGATCGCCGACGCTACACCTGTGCCTGGCGCAAGCTTCATGAATCCCAGGGATTGTCTTGTTAGATTGGAAGGAGATTTTCCCCAGTGATTGGTTGGAGAATTATGTTATTCAGGATTAATGGGTTCAAATTAAAAGAATGAAAACTCTAAACTGCGAACGCTCACATGAGCAAAAAAGCTGGGAATCGAAAGTGGGATTGTGAGGTCGGGGTCGTGTTACAGTGAGGAGTGGGATATTTGCCCTATTGTCACTGTAGTGCAACCTTGGAGTTAGAATAAATAGTTAGTGGGGTGTGTGGGGGTACAGCCCCCCACAATAGCAACTTCGATCTCCGGCATTTTCGCTCATGTGATCGTTCGTGGTTTAGGATTTTTGTTCTTCTAATATGAACCCGGATTAATAAGTATTGGGAATGATTAACTGAGGTTAATAAATGGCTCCCCTGGGAGAAATTTAAACAAGTGTTTTGAACTGAGTATATTGGGGATGAATTCTTTGCTAACAGCTAATTTTATCAGAAGAATTTATAACAGCTGACCACAGCAAAAGAGAAGCTACTTTGATGGGTATCAGCTTGTGGTGAAGTGAAACTGTGAATAGATATTGATGATTTTTCTGGGTAGGAAAACACATTATGAAGCTTTCCAAACAAAATAGGATGGTGAAAGAGCTGTACTGGCATGGGGATATCTATAAATATTTCTGTACCTGGTAAAGTTTGAAATACATCTTCCCAGAAACCCATTGCAACTGCTGAATATGTACTCTGGCCTCCAATAATCACAATGGCCCCATTCCTGTTGGTATTTTAGCATAGAAAAGCATTAGTATAAATATGCAGTTACCCTTCAGAATGTCAAATGCCCAGAACATCATCTCCCAGAACATCGAGACGACAATGTCACAAGTACAGAACAGCAAAATCCCGGAACATCGAGTTCCGCCTCCAGGAAATTAACCACTTAGCCACCACTGCCGATTTTTACATTTTCTCCACTGTAGTGCAATCTCGGAGTTTGAATATTTAAGTAGGGGGGTGTGGGAGGCGCAGCCCCCACTATGTTGGGTTTAATGTGTTTAAGTTGTTTTTGGCAGTGGTGGCTAAGTGGTTACTTTCCCAGAGGTAGAACTTGATGTTCCGGAATTTTCCTGTTCTGAAGTTGCGACGTTGTCATCTTGATGTTCCGGGAGATGACATTCTGGGCATTCAAAGTTCTGAAGGGTAACTAAATATGCAATAGCACTTCCTACACTGTTGAGCTTACTGGCCAAAAAGGAGCTAACACAAAGCTAGATATTCCGAACCTTCCTGAACTAAATGTTATTATAAGTATAATGAAAAAGGTCTGCCCAGGGGGACAGGCATTTACAACAGAAGGTGGCAGAAACCTCATCAAACTACCCCCACCAGATAATTCACTAGTATATCTCCTCTTATCTGCAATTTAAAATCTCATTGAAGGTGTGTGTCTCAAGAAAGTTGTCCAAATCTTACAACAGCCATGTCGCAAAGATCTCTTCTTCTTGTTATCACTCTCACTCTAAGTCTTATCCTGTGTATAATTTAAAATCTGAATGAAATCATACCTATCAGCAAAGAGTCCTGTATTTGTATCAGCCCCACTACTCAGTCCCCACTTCATGAAGTCAAATCAACTAATATCACAAAACTCTCACAGTTGTACTATAGTAATCTCCTGGTTACAGGTGTCAAATGAATTTAGCTTTTGGAAAAATATGCATATGAATGTGCCTCATTTGCTGTCTACATGTTAAAATTAAAGTGGAAGTATATGCATACACTGTAAAATATTGCTGAATGTTTTACTGATATGTTCGGACTCAGCATACTCCAAATACATGCTATGTAATCTATGCAAAATGAATACCACTTGTTAAGGTATATAGTCCGGAGCATTATATAGCACATTATTTATTGTCAGCTCATGCAAACAATATGTAGCTTTTCTCCCTATGCCTGTCCTACAAAGGTGCTTTGCCCAGTGGGACTTTATCAACAATCAAATGCATGAATAATAAATAAATAAATAGTGGTAATAATAATGGTTTGGGTAAATTCATTTCTTTCCTTATTTGTGATGGAATGGAATAAGTTGCTACTCATCCCTGTCTCTGTGCTCCACTTCAGAATCTCTGGAGTACAGGAATTTTTGACGATTATTTTTTATTTTTGTTTGTTTTCTTGGAATTCAATAAAGGCTGCCTAATTACCTTCATGAGAGTCAGTCTGCCCAAGTAACATTACTCTAAACCAACCACTCTGATACAATGCATTTTGGTGTCTTGTATTTTTTTAAATTGTATATAAAATAAAATACTGCAATCTTATTCTTCATTATATTCATACAAATTTGTTAATATGTCATTTGCCATATTAGCATACTGCTTATGTATTTGAAGTGCATAAGCAATAACATTTTCGCTTTTTTCTTTACTATGTGCCTACTGTAGTCTGTGCAACATTCTTATATCACCGACAATAAAGCATACATTGCTATAAAAATATTCAACGATGTAATGAAAGGATTCACTGGCTGTGGTTGTTTACAATGGTGATCTTTCTGGGACTCTTTGTTCTTCTCAAGCTGCTTGAATATTGTAAAATTTCTGACCACATTTTGTAGTTTAACCAGTATGATATCACATTTCTGCTTCATTACCAACAACTGTGCTACAGATGGTATTTAGCAGGCCACCATCCTGTGAAGTAATATGGTCCATAGAACTCCAGGTGTGTTTCATCATAGTTTAGTATTGTAATATAATTGCTAAAAGGCAAGAAAACAGCTGCAAGTGCCTCCTGTTTTGAAATCACATTTTAACCAGAACTGCAAATGTTTTAATTACAATATAAAGCCACAGTGTTCCTTCCTCTTAAATTGCATCAAAGTAATTAAATGTTAGCACTCTTCTTATTTGTCATCAGTTAAAATATCTCAGTGGGCAAGTAATTGCAAACCACTGCATAAACCTACATAATTGCAGCTATTATTGCAGTATCATTCATCATATTACTTTGCTATAGAACATTTTCAGAAAAAAAAATGCTTTTTATTTTGTTTTTATTTTTCCTATGACACACATCTCACATTTAATTCACTACAAGGAATACATTATATTACATTATATTATATTATATTATATTATATTATATTATATTATATTATATATGAGTACCAAAAATCTATTTCATTTAATTGGTCGCTGGAGAAAAAAGTAAATAATATAGTAAAATGGTTCAGTTTTCAGAGCTTTTGCTGAAATTTTCGTTATTCACCAGTCAATGCATTATATGACTTTGAATTAATAATTTACCTGTGAGTGTATAAAAGTTGTTCAATACTGAATATTGATTTTGTGGTCCTCGGTAAGCACGGTGAATTCAATCATACATAATTTTCCTCATTATTTTTTAAACAACAGTACAGTAAAACATTTATTTTGTTTTTCATTTGTTTGTTCTTATATCATCATGCATTTTAAATATATTTTATATACAGATTTTTATCTTAAATTCATTGAGTATTTCACTTTGTAAAACTGATATGAATCATTTATAGAAGAAAAAAACTGAATGGCCAGTTCATTACTGATTACACAAATACTTGATGAAGGTAAATATGAACCAAAATAGAAAAGATGTACCCCGGGATTCATGAAGCTTGCGCCAGGCACAGGAGTAGCGTCAGCGATCTAATGCCAAATATGGCTGCCGAGCGATTCAGGTACGAGCTGTTTCCACGTGCATTACCAGCATATGCCAGAGCTGCACAGCTCCCGGTGCATGTATGCTAATTACCCCATGCACAGCAGTGTAGCATGCAAATGAAGGTGTATGTCGATTCATGGTGTGGTGCAGGCATTGCATAAGCATGAAGAAATGTAAACCAAAAAAAAAAAAACGGTTTAAATTTTTTCAAACATAAAATCGGAGCCATGAAAGCGGACCAAACTTACTTATTATAATGTTAATATATGCCAATGGCTAAATGTTTAGCCAATGGCATAAAAAACATGCACAACATATAAAAAATAATATTTAATGTCATGGCCACACTAATGCAAAGTAAATTTGCAGTGCATCAGTGCGCAAATGGGATCACAATGGAAATATATTTAGATGTCATAAAACTGCAATGTAACACAATTCATGAATTCCCCATAATAGCCAATGGCACACATGCTACACCACAACCATGGTGCAAGGGTTGCTAAGGGACTGTAACAGAGTTCTGTGCGGCAACTAGGAATTAGTAGTCAATGCCATGCAAATGAGTCAAGTAATACTGAATCACAAAATCCCAGCCAGCGTAAGGATGTACCACTCAGCGTAGTGGTACAACACCGAGGTGTGGCCTGGAGGTAAACATGACATCAAGAGAGGGGTGTGCCACCATAGCTGTAAGCACATTGGAGCATTACTAATCTGGGTTGCCTGTTGCTAAGCAAAGCCGCAGGATAGGGTTGTGGAAGCAGCCATAGCTTTGCTTAGCTGAGAACACACAAGGTAACTGAAAGTCTATGTGAACGTGGATGAAAAGGCACTCGAAAACTGGTAAACGGCTGTGCACGAGGTGCACCATAGTTGAAACAGGAAGGGTATGGAAAGACAATAAGGAAATGCTGCAGCATGGTAATTGGAGTACAAATGAGTAATTAACACCTAGAAACTCACAGTGGGTCACAGACAACAGCTAACAAGGCTGCAAGCAGCTACCTGCAGAAAAGGAAAGGGGAGGTGCCTTACTGCAAAGAAAAGAGAACTGTCACAGCAGAACAAAGCAAACATGCAGTAGATCAGCTACATGACATATTTCACAACACAATCCTGGGTTGTGAAAGTACAAAACAAGGAAGCAGGCAGCTGGATGCATGCCTGACAATGGGAGGGGAATCGGGTTGAAAAGTGAAGTAAAGGTCAATAGATGAATCACAGCAGCCAAGTGTAAGCCAACACCAAAGGCCCCACAATAGCAGTAACTGCTATAAAACCCATAATTAAGATACCCTGCAGCTGGAATTGCACATAAACACCCAATTACACCACCATCATCCATTGCACAATAGTATAAGGTGTGAAAGCCCCCCCCCCACACACACACACACACACACACTTGTGTATTCCCAGACACTCTACACCATTGGTGTATACAGACGGGGAACTTTTAATATGTACATGTTAGGGGCTGCAATAGCTTTGATTCACCAGCATGTGTTGGAGACTGAAGGTGGTGTGGAGGATGATGCTGACAACCATCTCAGGCACCAGAGGAGGAGTAGAGTGTTCAGACCCAGGGTAACTTACCAGGAACTACATAATCTGGAGATAGTAGAGCATTACAGGGTGGACAGGGATACCATACAGCAACCTGTTTAGCTGTGCTGGCCACACCTCAGAGCCCAGAAATAACAGAGGGGAACCCATCGCAGTGGACACGAAGGTATGGGTAAGCTTGAGAATACTAGCCACAGGTACCTTTCAAAGGCCAACTGCGAATATCATGGGGATCTCACAAGCATCAGCATCCAGGGTACTCCACCAGTTCCTGGATGCCATGTTATCACATGCCAGTGAGCACATATACTTCCCCCGAATGCAGGAGGAGTTGACCAGCAGTATGCATCTGTTCCACCATGTGGCAGACTACCCAGAGGTACTGGGTGCAATACACATCAAGACACCACCCGGTGAGCAGGGTAGGTGCTACATAAACCGCAAGGGATACCCCTCCATCAACTGCCAGGTCATGTGCAATGCCCTGGGCATTATCATGGATGTGTGTGGCACCCCTGGAAGCTATCACGACTCCCACATTTGGCATGCCTCACAGCTGTATCAGGTATTTGCCAGGGGGCACATCCCATATGGCCACGTGATGGGAGATGCTGGCTATGCACTGGAACCATGGATGATGACTCCCTTCAGAAACGCACACACAGCCACACAAGAATGCCATAACGAGGCACACGCAGAAACCAGAATCATCATAGAGCGCATGTTTGGGATGCTGAAATCCCGGTTCCATTGCTTGGACATATCTGCTGGAGCCATGCAGTACTCTCCAGGCATGTGTGCCCATATTTTCATAGTATGTGCCATGCTACACAATATGATCCTGTGGAAACAGCTGCAGCAGGGACAGTATGGTGAAGGCCCTCACAGCCCACCACCATTGCCAAGGGCCCTACAGGCATAGAGGGACTCAGACCACAAGCACCCTGTGCCAGCCCCAGTTGGCAGACGGAGTGCCCAGTATGTCCATGCCTTGGCAACGAGGGAAAGTATAGCACACACACTGACAGTGTAGGCACTTATGGAGTGACCCCCTTTTCCACCTGCACACACAGCAAATATGGATGGCACACACACACACACACACACACGACTACCTGTAAATTGTCATGTATAGGTGGTCTACTGTGTGCATCCTACATAGGTAGCCCTCAACTATTGTACACACAACTGCCATTGGCACAAGGTAAGTCAATACCTGAAATGTAAATTAAGCTATCAACGTGTCCATACTGTATGTATAGGGTCATAGATACATAGGTAGGTACATGCCTAACTGCCCAAGGCCACCCATAAGCATAGCCAAAAAGTATCTGCTGTCACTACCCCATTGATTAATTAACTGTCCCTCTGTGGAGCAGAGCTAATTGTGGAATCCCTGGGGTGTATCCACTGTTCCCCACCCACTCTGCAAGGATCCCTGGAGTGTTAGTGAGGGGGTTCGTATAATGTAATCAGGGATGTAGTTCCAAATAATGGGGAGTACCCATGACAGGAATCTTCTCAGATGATTTACATGTTACATAGTATACCTTAACCACAGCTTGCATATATAGGTAGTATTCCACAGAATAATAAACATTTGGAACACACAACCGCTGAAATGTGTTTTAATCACCGTTGCACTACCAGTGCCTGCTCTGAGAGGTAAAATTACCACTGCTAGGATTAGAACAAGCAACCATGTACACCATCTTCACAATAACCTACCACTAAGCTACCTGAGATGTACCAATGGCAGTGTAGGAATGTGTGGAAATAGGACAAACCAGCATGTACCCAATGAAAGGTGTATGCTCTCTCTCTCTCGCTCTATATATATATATATATATATATATATATATATATATATATATATATAGAATATATATATAAATCAACATATATATAGAGAAAGAGAGAGGGAGAGAGAGAGAGATATGTTGATATATGGGGATATACATATATATGTAGATGTATAGATAGGTTAACAACATCTATATAACCATGGAGGTACATATAAATGGAATACCTACCACATACCGACTGCTTGACATACCGACATGCGTAATCATAAGGCTTAAAGTCCGAAAGACCACAGTACCAAAACACCAGAAGCATGAGGTTCAAAATCCCGATGTTAAGGGACATTTAGTCAGTGCTTCTGGTGTTGCGGTTCAGGTAGGTTACTGTGTGTAGGTGTGTTTCTGAGGGCTGTAGTGTGTGTAAGTGTGTGTTCTGAGTGTGGTGTGTGTTCCTGGGGGACTGTAATGTGTGGGTATGGGTTTGCTTTGTGCGTTTGTTTGTGCAATATAGAAAGTAGAATATTAAAGTAGGGGGTGTGGGGGGTGCAGACACCCACATGGGGTGTAGGGGGGCTTGCCCACCTGCTCATACGTAGTGTAGGATGGTTTGTTTGGATGTGGTGGGTAGCAGTGTGTCTGTGTGTGCATGTGTTCCATGTTTGTGTTACTTTCGCAAGTTACTGTCGCTGTCGGTAATGTGGAGTATGGGAGTCTGGGCCCAGTACTGTGGGCGTCAGAATTGTGTGGTTTCGGGATTCCATAGGTTTCCCATATACAGCGGTTGAAGTGTTCATATATGAGTATAACATGGACCATAGCAGTTACACATTCTGCCACGACCAAACTTTATGAACAAAGGATATGGAGAGTATATGCCTATACACTAATACAAATATGTGCTATGGACATGAGCCAATGATAGGGTTACCACCTGTCCCACTTTGCGAGGGACAGTCCCTCTTTGGGCGGTTGTGTACTGACCAAAAATATTAAATGTGGCAAATGTCTTGAGATTGTAGGACATAATTATGTTCCATATGTAATGTAATAGTTCTTTCTGCATCTAAAATACCTACATGTTGCAAGAAACAGGATAAGCAACTAAACTGCTACAAGAATAAGCTTATATTTAGGCAAAAAAGTAAAGTTCTATCCCTTGTACTGACCATGGGTTTGTGTCAGCCTGTAAAATCTGATGTGTGTCCCGAAAATGTCCCCCTATGGCCATTTGAAAAGGTGGCAACCCTAGCCAAAGAGGGTCAGTCACCAACACAACTCCAATGACTGCAAATACCTATGACAGAAATACATGTAGCAATACTTTATTACATTCCAATGTATTGCTGAAAAGATTCAAGGACTACCATCACCTGCATGCTATACAGGAACCAATTAACAGTGCCTTAATGAATCAGCCTGCAATTACCATAGTATTAGTCCACTAAAGGATAGGTGTTCAAATAGGGAAGGAACCCTCACGCACGTATGAATTATGTATAAAAGCAGTTCCTACACACCTGCATCTGCTATGTACACCTACCAACATCACCCCCACACCCAAACAAATTACAATACAGACTGTAATAACATCACAAATCATTCACTCACTGTACGACATCTGCAGAAGCCTTAACATACCTTGTCAGAGACACACTAACATGGCCCTATGTGAAATAGTTGCTGTTATACAATGGAACAACTGCTGATGTTACAGGGTTTGCTTGCACTAATCCCATTTCAGAGGGTTGTGTGTACACCGGAAAGTGATACGAATTACTTATTAACAGCACAGTATGATACACATGTACACCAAACCAAGGATATCTGATGAGCACACTGTAAACCACCTAACAGATCATGCATAGCTATACAGCCTTGAGCTGCCCAAACATCCTTGCCAGACTGAAACATCTGCAGAAGTATCAGGTACAAACAAACCCTGCATAAGTAGCAATGTTCTGAAATATAACAGCTGTACTCACATGTCGAACAACATCTTCTAGCCATTCTATACAATCCACGGGAGTCATGAAGCTAATGTTTCTCTGTCTGTCAACATATAGCTGTTGAAATACATCACAAACAACACATCCAGGCCATCTTCCTTGAAAGTAAGGCAAATGGACAATGCCCAAGTGGAGTACTCAATTATACACCACTGTTGCCATGGTATTGGCTAATGGAGTAGCTGCACAGCTGATGTGCATCTAATTAACTACTTTGGAACACCAATTGGTGGTCAGGATAGCACATGTTACCAATATTTAACTATAAAAGCTTGGCTTATCACACATTCAAACCATCTGTATATACCAGCAGAACGTTACAAAGAAGATTGAAACACAAACTGAAAAGGATTGAATTAACAGTCAATGACACCTCGGGTTACTAATAAGGTATGTAGAACACTCAGTATGTCTGTGTATGTAGTACCTGTTCTGCAATATTTAAAGTGCACACAATCCATATAGTGGAAACAGTTATCTTGCAGTGATGTATTGTTGAGCATGGTAACGCTTGTAGTATTTATGTGTGTACTGCTGTAGGTCACAAGGCAAACACCACATACACCACAAGGGATGCTATATAAGGGGTTTGAACCTAAATATTCCTCACCAGCCGCTGTCAGTGGCAGGGCTGGTCCAATAAGTATGTGCTATAATAGGGGACAGTATATGTTGGTATATTGTAACAGTAGGCATATGTATGGTTGTATTACTGAGAATAACATGTCGAAGGTTGGCCCACTTTGCAATTATGATTTGCATTGTGGGATATTGTGCCAATAAATGTGTAATGTACTGTATTGTAGGCAGATATGTATTACAAGTTACATAGCGTTACTGTTATGTTAGGCAAAGATTAGTTATGTCTATTGGCATTTACAATACACAGTAACAGGATACATATGACTTGTAGTCACCAACAGTTTATCAGCATGATAGCAAAGTAAAATAGAAGAGCAAGTTAACTATCCATGCACATAAGACATGTAATAAGTGCAAAGGTAGGTACTAGGCTGTCTGCCCAAGGGTATTTATAAGCCTAGCTAGAGTGTGTTGGCTTTCACCACTCCCTTAGGTTAGTTCCCTGTGCCTCTGAACGGCAGAGCCATTAGTTCCCTGTGTCTCTGTCCAGCAGGGCCACTGCAGTGATCCCCGGGGTACATGTCTGTCTCCCATCCACCAGTCAAGGTTTCCCCTTGAAGAGTGATAGTGAGGGGCCCTGCCTGATGTACATTGGAATCATGTTCCAAAGCATGGGGAGTCTCCTGGTCAGGAATCTATCCGTCTAACGCGTCCTAGTCATCGTTGTGGTTAGGTGTATATCCCTAGAGCATATGGCTCTCAGGGACTTCTGTTTAGGTGGAGCATATCCAGCAAAACTGGGTTGGACATGGACCTTGTATGTCAAGCAGAGATCACCTGTGAGTATGCGGTATGCAACTGAGTACAGCTGGAGTTTCTTAGGTTGGGCTGCATAGGTCATCTGTTTGAGGTCAGTAATTCTCTTGGTGTGGTATTGTTGTGGTCTTCCAAGCTGTTGTAGTTGTCTTGTAAGGTACATCCCAAATGGGGTGTTGTATCCTTTAATTGGTCTAATAATTCATGAGCAGAGAGGCACAATGATCTCCTTTGTTCTGGATGCGAACCCATTAGAGATTAGGGGTGCCACATAGAATGCTATTCTAACCACCTTGTCATTGTGGGTGTCGAAGGAGCGATTGCTATCTACTGGGGTTCCCAGATCCCTTATTACTTTTTCTGTATATAGGGGAATAGCACCTATGTGGTAGTCCGCGGGTAATTAGTTATATCCAAAGGGGACAACTATGCACTTTTTGGCATTCAGCTTGAGGCCATGATATTGACACCAGGTATCCTTCTCAGTGCGACCCTTCCAGAGGGTGTCTGTATCAGCTAGGGAAACAATTATGGCCCCTAGTTTGCAGTTGTCTGCATACCTTTTCAGCCAAAGCCCTCCTGTGCTTGCCTGTATGTCAGAGAAGTATATACCAAATATGAGGGTTCCTAGGACTGAGCCCTGGGGGACGCCACTTGTAACTTTTATATAGTCGGACCTAGGGTATGCAACTCCCACTGTGTGGGTTCTGTCCGTGAGCCACTTTGCAAACCATCACATGATGTAGGGGATAATGTTCAGGCGGATGGGTATGTCGATAATACCAGAATGGGGAATGGTGTTGAAAGCCTTTGAGAGATCAAGGTAGGCTGTGTGGAACTCCTTACCCTCATCTAATGCCTTGGTAACTGCCTCTAACAAGTCCACCAGGTTTAGGAGGCATGGTCTGCCCTTAACAAAGCCAAACTGGGAGGGGTCAAAGGTTTGGAGGTACCCAATCTCTCTGTGGCTAGTCAGGCCTATAGGACAATAGGTCCCATGGTCCATTGTGGCGCCACTTTTGTGGAGTGGAATAACTGTTGCTGTGTGCCATTCAGGGAGCACAAAGCCCGATGCGAGTCTATTATTGAACGTGGTGCGTAGGTGGGGAGCCAGTACATTCTGAAGTTCATGTAAAACACAGCCTGAGATGTTGTCTGGTCCCATGGATGCTGTGATATTGGCTTTAGAGTGTGGAGCTTTTACCTGCGTAGTTTTGATTACAGGGACTCTGCACTCTTCCTGTATAGATATGGGCCATTTAGGGGGTGAGAGGGGGGAAGGTAGCACTGAACCTATCTGCCAGGATGTTGGCAATATCAGTTGGTTCTGTAATGTTTGTGCTTTTGTGCTGTAACTCAGAGCAGATCTGGGTGTTGACATTGAGATATTTGACATAGCTATAGAATGCTTTGTGGTTGTCTTTGGAATTAGTGGCGGTTTTGTTTCCGTAGCTAGCTTTGGAGGATCTTATAAGGGATCTCACCTTCTTACTGAGGCTGACCAGGGAGCTCCTCCACACATGGGATTGTACTCTCTTTTGCAACTGTGTCTTCCTTCTGTTGTACAGTTTGTTTATGGCAGGGGACCACCAGATTGGCTTCCCTAATTAGGAGTATAGCGTCTTGGTTCTGGTTGGGATAGCATGATCCATGCACTCGTGTAAGTGCTTATAGAGTGCATTTGTGTAAGATTCAGCAGTTGTAACTGTATTGTCCATCTGCATGGGTGTCATGAAGTTCACCACATCTGTCTTACGAAGCATGAAGTTGGCTTTGTAGACATATTATACTGTGGTTCCCTTAATGGGGATGGGGGCAGGATGTGAATATCAAGGGTGTTCAGCTTATGGTCGGATCAGACCAATGAGGAGTTGACTTCAGGTGTGGAACACTGGTCACTCATGTTGGTAATGCCTAGGTCCAGGAAATTGTTGCCCCTGGTGGGTGTGTGGATAAGTTGATCCAGGGCATTGGTGTTTATGAATTCCAGAAAACATTGAGCTAATGTGTTGGTACACGAGTAGTTTTCCCTGTTAATGGTGGGGTAGATTCAGTGATTCAGTGAGACTATGTGATGAGGGTGGTGTGGTGCGAATGTTTACCTTCTCCACATGACTGTCAGGGTCAACCTTAGTTGGAGAGAGCTTTACCTCTAGTTTGGCTAGATAAGTGCATCTCTCACAGGTTGTAGTGCTGGATGGTAGGTGGAGAGGGTTGTCTGTGTACATGAGGCAATGTCTACATTGCCTTAAGATGTCCAGATTCATCAGATAGACAGGAGAGAACACTAGCAGCTGACCCTTGGACATGCCTGAATATAAAACTAATTTCCCCTAGATAACTGAGGAACGTGAGTACAAGAGCTATTTTACTCTAAACAAGTGAGAAAAGTACATACAAAACCTGTTTACCCCTACGTAATGAGGAAGATTGAGTGCTATAGTAATTAGTAGCTTACGTAGTGCTTACAAGTTCTGAACAAGTGCTGAGCATGAATAAGCAATCTAGATAGGGGCTTGGATAACATAAATACACTGTTCCCCCCCCAACAGGTACGCAATCATATATCCATGTGCATTACAGAGCCCCTGTATCCACAACTATGCTGGTACAAGCTGCAATCAGGCTGCATGGGACCCATCCACATCCCAGGTTGTATCATACACACATGGCAAAAAAAGTTGCTCTCCACATACACATCATGTAAAACATAGCTTCATGTCAGGTTGTGTACACACTGAATGGTGCACACCAACAGGTATCACAACCCACAAAGGGGGAGACACCACTGATAATGGGAAGTACTGCACTACTGCCCTGCTGAGTCTGGTCTGAAAGACCATGAACCTTGATCAAATTCATTGATGTCAGCAGTACAGATGTAGATGACAGTAAGGTTGATTTCACACTGCATATCATAACCTTGCCAGGTTATAGGACATCATCACCCATACTGTGTTCCACCTACACTCAGTATACTAGATGTGCATTCCTATGTCACAGGAGTGTTTTGCAACAGGACTGCTGGCAGAACCAACACTACAGAAGGTGTTTGAATAATACATGCAAATCACACTAGTACCAGCTACAGTAAGACATGCTTAATTAATTGTACTCCTCCTCATTGTAGTCCATACCACACAGACTAACAGAAGGCATCTGCCTATTGAAGTATGCGAATGACTATGACCTAGGAGCAATAGCTGACTCAGAGTGTTGTGGAAAACATACAGAAGGGGCTTTGTGGGTGAGGTGTGTGACATATGGCCACAATCTGACAACTACATATTGCATTGTCACCCCTATGTTAATAACCCTGTACCCATGAACTACCACCTAGGTAGTGGTCAACATAATGGACACTGTGTGTAAGGGATGCAGCTGGGCAGTTGTCTTTCCTGTTATAGTTACGTCACCATACCTGTCAGGTAGTCATATGTGGCAACCCTAATCATGACAGGGTGCCATCCATGAATATAGAGATCATTGTCCAGCCATACACAACACTCAAGTGACCCATATCAGATCACATATTTCCTTTAAGGGATATTGGCCATGTTCAGATGGCCTACACCAGCCTTCCCATTCCCCATCTCCACTATGTAGCATGATGCCTACCCTGAATAAAGCCATGTACAAACCAGTGATGTTGGACATGCTACACGTACACATCCTGATCTCAAACACATACATCATGGACATCCACCTTCCTAGAACTAGGATCACCACATGCTGGACAGATCTTTGTCCCATACACTTTACATAGTCCTGCCATACTAATGCATTCCTGTCCAGCAAAGCTGCACATCACCCCCCCCTCTCAGACATGGTGTGATGACCACATGGTAAATGTATCATTAACCCTGTGGATAAGCTATGTGGCACTGCTCCACCTGGCCCCAGAGACCCGCCTGTCAGCTACAGCTAGGTAACCTTTCATCTTAGATTCCTACATGGCCCAAGGCATATAGCCTACTAGTTGACTTTGACTGTACATGCTATAGTTGATATCCATCCCTACAAATACCATCTGGCTAGCTAGTGTCCCATGTGTATCACATGTGCAACACAGGTGATACATGGCAGAATGTTGACTTGCTGTACAGTGCCTTGTAGCTGTATATGGCAAAACACTTACATGTAAAACCTTCCATGAGCAAGTCTGCAGGGTCAAAGGTCATGTCCGTTAAGGCAGTGTAAGTCTTTATATGTGACATATACACAGCATCAAGGTCGACTGCATTAATGTGGACACATCCAGCCATGTGCTGATAGGTAGGAACACCAGTACAGGAAAACAGACATGCCCACATCAAGACAGCATTCACATGGAGTATGAGCAATGTAATCAGGTGACACACACACACATATATGATGATAATATCCACTCACCATTGAGTGTCACATGTGTGTGACACAAACATGTCAGTGGTGTCAGTGTCATGTAGATTTGCAAAGACAACTATTTAATCATAATACATGCAATACACATGTATGTTCAGCCGTAGCTCTGTATGTCTCTGTGAGTTACTGTGACCTGTCTCCATCATTATGTCTTCCAGGTATGCCATGTGCAAGGCAACCCCCTTATACCCGCTTGGAGGATGAGGCCCTCACCCCATACCTACATGACAATCATGATATCCTGTTCAGCCATGTGCCACAGGATGCACAGCAGCGGGATGCCCTGTGGATGGAACTTCGCAGGAGGGTTAATGATGTGGGTGGCCACAATTGCACATACCAGCAGGTGCGCAGACACTGTACAGACCTCATTAGATGGGTGAAACAGCATGCAAATGCAATCACCAGGAAATAAGGTGCAACAAGTGGTGGGCCACCAACCCAGCCCCTACACACACTTGTAGCTACTGGCCAAACTGGGGACACCTGCAGAACAACATTCACAAGCCTTAGCCAATATTGTGAAGGTGGGTGTCTCTCAACCACCGAGCCTGGAGTTGCCTGGTAAGTCATTACTGCACTTATAACAACTATATTCCATATAGTTGCATGTGTCACTGTAAAATATGTAATGTAACATTATATGCAAGGCATGTATACACCCATGCCACATACTATAGTATGCTACTCTGTGTATGCACACATGTGCATACACCATAGTATAGTCTATTGTACTGGTGTATGTGTTAACATGCACATTGTCCCCTGTAACTATCATACAGGTGTGGATAATGCTCATACTGCTGTGTTACTCCTATTTAGGTACCTCTGGTGTTCCGCTGCGACAGCAGCCCATTCCAGGTGAGACTGTTATTATTTATCAGGCATCTTAATGCACAGATCTATCTGCCATGTGGCCACTTACCATATGTACACATAATGTATGGTCCTGTCACAATATACAGGTCGGACCTGCAATGCATCACAATGGCTAACCATGTGCAACACTTGCAAACTATGTGAAACACCGGCATATATATATGTATGCATATATATCTATCTATATATATATATATATATATATATATATATATATATATATATACACACACACACACACACACACACATATATATATTTATATATATATCTATATATCTATATCTATCTATATATATATATATATATATATATATATATATATATATATATATATATATATATATAGATAGTTCCCCTTCAAAACATCTAATTCTCATCATAACATCGAAATTCAAAACACTGAGACCATAACAGTGAAAACTTAAAACACTGAAAACTCATCCAGGAAAAAAGAGGTCATTGTTCCCCTCTACTCGTCACTCATTAGACCCATTATAGAGTGCAACACCCCCTTTGGTATGTACCTCACAAGACATCTACAACAACTGGAAAGGCCACAGAAATACCTCACAAAGAGGATTACCGGCCTCAAACAGATGCCCTACACAGACCGTCTCAAAAAACTCCAGCTTTACTGTGTCACATATTGCCTACTCAGAGGCGATCTCTTCGTAACATACAAAGCTATGTCAAACCCAGAGCTGTTGGAAATGCTCCACGTAAAGAATTCCCAATCCCTCTGAGCTACACACTCTAGGGACCTAAACCTTGTCACCACAATAAACAGAACATGCTGGAGGGATAGATTCCTGTCTCAGAGACTTCCCATACTCTGGAACAAACTACCTATCTATATCAAACAAACCTCCTCATTAGCACTCTTCAAGAAAAATCTTGATGACTGGATGGGAGAAAGGAAATTCACCCCGGGGATCACTTCTGTGGCTCTGCTTGACAGGGGCACAGGGAAATAATTTTCTTGGGTGGCAAAAGCGAGGGTACCATTTGGCTAGGCTTATATAGGCCCTAGGGCCCATAGCCTAGCACCTACCTACCTACCTACCTATGAAACCTCACAAAATGTCATTGCCAGATGTGTGGACAGCTGTGCATGCAATGGTGGAGGTGCGGTTCACTGTAGGGACATGTACTACAGATCAGAACTACATATGTAGGGAATACAAACAGTACTACACAGTGAGCTGGAGTATAGCCAGCCCACAGGATTCACTGGTGTGGATCATAGCCCTGCTATGAATGTCACACAATGTGATGTGCTATCTTGACATGTCCATGACATCTAGTGGCCTGGCTACAACACTGCCTAACTATCCTGAAGAACATATCCCACATACCAAACATACTACCCTTTGTTTGCATAACCCTGTTGTCAGTTGAGCATATGACATCTATGGGTGTATGTCATATGGGACAACACAGACATGTGAAATAGACACCTGTCACAATAATTTGGCCAACACATGTACCCACATGGCCATGGAGGATGGCCAGAGACATGAAGCAACACACACAGTAGACGTGATGTGCTTATGTGTACACCCTGTCGTACATTGTCTACACATGGTCCAACTATGGCATTTGTGTAATGGTTATATTGCAGATGTGGAACACTAGACATCCTACAGGCCTGTGCACATCTTGTGTAGGTGTGACATCAATCCACCATATAAGATGTGTCGAACATCTTGAGTGTGTCACGACATGACAGCAATTACCTGTACAGTATCCACATCAGCCCACAAATACAGCACATTCCCCTTGCTGGTGTCGGACATCAATGTCATCCTTGCTCCCCATGTGTGTGTGTGTGTGTGTGTGTGTGTGTGTGTGTGTGTGTGTGTGTGGTACACAGATGTCATGTGGGACATGGTGTACTGACGAGTATGTCATGTCTGGCCATAGTTACCAGGCGGCAGCAATATGGTTGCAGATATGCAGGGGTGTTGTCCGTATACACTTCAGTGACCTGTGTCATACATTCCACATCATGGTGTAGTGTGTATACACGTCAGTGACGTGGGTCACATTCCACAGTATATATGTATTATATCTGAACACAGTCATGGCTATGAACTGTGTCTGTAACTCACACTGTATAGCAATAGAGACGCCTCATGATTCCATGCAATGGGCATGCACATCAGCTAAATGTGCAGTATATCTGTAGGGCGAACAGACAACACTGCATTGGGACACCATTACCCCACTGTATATTTGACAGGACACCATTGCATTAAACATGTATGCATGTCATTGCATACGTCAGCAGATCATGTCATACTGCATGTGATTGTCAAGTACATATGCCACACATCCGGCAGGTGTACTATTAACCTGTGCTGGTCTACATGGTATAACACAGGGATGTATGCTAACTACTACTATGATTGTGTAATTTGCATGCCTTCTGCTATGACACATGCATGCTGTTGTGTGCAACCTAGGGATGTATGTTAACTACCACTATTATTGTCTGTGCTGCATGCCATCTGCCGTATCACATGCATGTTGCATGCCTTCTGTCATATCACATGCATGTTGGGTGCCATAGTGTGTCTGTGTGTGTCTTTGTGTGTATGTGTGTGTGTCTGTGTGTCTGTGTGTGTGTGTGTCTGTGTGTGTGTTGTATAGATTGTAATGTACAGTTCTTTTCTGCCCCTCACAGGTGATGTAGGTGCGTTGCCCTCCTGTGGTCCATATGATGTTAGTGTCCCCACAGACTCTAGCTGTGATGATGAACGTATGACTGAGGCACAGACAGGGTTGTCAGGGGCTGAATTTGTGCCATTGGTTGCCATTCCACCTATATCCCCCTCATCCCCACACACAGATCTCATGCCTACACATACCCCATCACCGGTGGCCATAGAGGAAGGACAGTTGGCTTGTAGTAGCTTGGAACAGGAAAGTGTGGGGGCTATGGAAGGTGTGCCTGCACACCATGGTGTCAGACAACTGACTGATGCCCCACACAGGCACGTGGCCAGTGCTGCTCATAGGAGGACCTCTGGCCATCATGCCCCTGCAAGACAGAGAGCAGCAGCTGGTGTCACCAGACACATATTTCAGGCTGTAATGGAGGCACAGGCATGTGCTGAACAGCACAACAGAAAAGAACAGAGGCGTCAGAGCACTGCTGTCCGTTCTTTAAACAACAACATCCAGGCAATGGTAAATGCTCAACAGCAAATTGCTGAAGCCTTGGATAGACAATCGGGTGACATGGTTGGAGCCCTGACTGTGGCATGACAATCTGCGAGCATGAGCTGTCTGTGTTGGAACATCTGGTAGGAGTGAGGCGTCGCGCACATGGATGTAGGCCTGCTACATCACCTGTTTCAGGTCTACGTGAACGATCTACTTCACATGGCCACTCCAATAGTGGTGGTAGCAGTGTAGTGCAGCTGGTGCTGTGCTATCCACACCAGGACACAGCAGGCCACGTGCACATGGATCTGGATGGTCCCAACAGGGACACGGTTCCAGTGAACAATTGTCATCAGACAGTACCCAATCTGCACCTCTGCCTAGTAGTGCCCATGCAACTCCTGGCAGACACAGGTCACATGGCTGTGGCCAGACACCATGAACTGTAAAACCTGGCCTGTACAGTCTGTAGCTGTGAATAATACCCCTGTGTAGGCCAGACACATGCCAGAACTGTGTGCATACATACACGCACACACCAGAAACATTTCTAGGGCACCGCAACACACACATGCATAACATGCACACACGCCCAATTAGATCAAAGGCCCTAACCCACACACATGATGTCGTCCAATGGTGCAGCCTAGGCCTCTGGCAGACATAATCACCCTGTGCATATGATGATGCCTGTGCCGCATCCCTGACATCCACACCATCGGTGCAGGGACATGCTCATATGGTCTGATGCACAGGGTGAACAGACTAGGAAGATAAGTGTAGTTCACAGTTGTTGAGTACCGTTGACAGGCAACAGACATACCATGTACTACAGGTGTACAATGCATTTCATTCTGTTAACAGTATGTGTCATGTGTAACAACAGTAACTGCATGTTGGTTATGATGTTCTGCTTTCCTCCTTCAGGTCTAATTACACATGCTGGTGGGTGTCAGTGTTTGCTGTTAGTGTCCCATATGTCAATGTGGACTACTCACAGGTATGTATGAATATACCAGCATGCACCTTGTAGCTGCCACATCAAAGTGAGCATGTCCCACATTCCAAATACATCTACTGATCCAAGAGCATGATAGCTGAGTATTAAGCTACTGTGGCCACAGACGTGACATCCATACTGGGTGACATCACAGGTACAGTTACATGGAGTGGTGAGGTAAGAGAGCGGTCTAGCTGATTACAAGGGTAGAGGCCAGTGGGAAGTGTGATGCCTCATTGGGAAGCAGTAATACACATTCCCATGACAGGATGCTAACAAACAGCTGCACCCACACACTCAGGTATTGACACACTTGTATTCAGTGACACAGTAACACACTCACACACTCATGGATTCACCGATACAGTAACCCACACACACACACAGTTGCTACTGTTGAGGTGAGGACCCCTGCCTATGTGCAAATCATCATTACAGTACTGTGCACCTACATGACACACCACAGAGAATACACATGTACAGGTATTCAGTATGGCCTAAGATAAGGGACATCAACATGGATAGTAGATTGCATCTGCTGGATGGGGGGAGGGGTCTTATCAGTTCAGTATGGTAACATACATCCTCACTCCAGGGACCAGACAGCCACACACACACACACACACACACACATACATTGTGGCATTCACTACTTAATACACCTATGTCACACACATACAGATATCTCACGTGTGTGAGATACACGCCCCTACCTATGTCCTGCTTTCTACATTGCAGTCTGTACAGATGTCTACACTAGTGTACAGGAGAGTGAGTAACAATTGAGATGTATTCCTCACCATATGTGACATATGTGGACACACACGCAACCACACATGCCAGTACTGTGACTCAAACACCTGCCTAGCTCATGATATGTATGACAGACTTACAGCAGTATTGCACGCGTTACAAAGTGTACTGATGCTTCCTTTGGCAACAGTGCTGATATATGCACATTGGAGGTCTTAACTGTTACAGCTGTCAAGTGATTTACCTTCAGTGTCACCCTGACCACTGTCTATGTTGTGTGTTATGCCCTTCAAGTAATGAAACCATTGCTTACCAGTTACATAGGTTATTGTAGGACTGCTTGTGACACACCTGTGAGCTGTCCTCAGCAAACATCCATCTACAGAGATGCCCCACCACTTAGTTGTTTCCACACATCTGTCCATACCTGAGGGACATCTTTCTGTACATTCAGCATATCACCATATCACCATATACAGTTGGCAATGTTGAGGCTGCATTGCAACTGCATGATGTACTAAGATACACGTCAAATGCATACATCAGCAACTGCACAGGCATGGTATCTGAATGCACACCACTACATAAACATGTGTGCAGGTCCTACAATCCTGTCATTTGGGCATGTTTGTAGGCATTGCAATTGGTGGACATGTGTAATGACATACATGACACATGGACTGTTGTATGATATGATTGGTGTAATGGTGACCGTTACAGAGGGAATGTTACCTCTGTCAACATTTATATGACACCTTATTTACTGTTAGCATTCAGCAGCCATGGACCTACATTCCATGTGCATGTGTGTAATGGCTGTAGCTACCTGTCTGCACAAAGGACAACAACAGATATGCTATTTGCATATATGTTGTGTTTGTGTGGCATGTACATATCCAGGGCAGGTACATGTATGTCATATCCAAACATGAGGGTGTTTACTGGTGTACAGCAACAGTCATCTGCTAATGCTGTAAATAACCGAGGGCCCCTGGTATGTTTACAGCTGACCTGGTTACAGACAGTGGTATCATTGCATTGCATAACTCATGGTGCAACTATGTCAGTACATGAGTACTCTTCACAGTTGATGTAGAGCTTGGTACAGTCCACTGGTCAAGGGTCACATGGTGGTGTACTCTTATATGTCCTACAACATGTATGGATGTGTGTTGGTGGTCCGAGGGCATGGTGGTGTCTGAGGTTTACATCCTAGAATGCAGCATATGACACTGTGTCCTGCACCTAACTCATCTGTGATGCCTTTTGTGGGAGTACCGGTCAGTACATGTGAGTGGCCTCTATGTATATGGGGACACCACCACATGGAGTGGTCTCCATACCTGTGTTATGGCCCACATGTCTGGTTCTGAGGTATATGGTGGTAATGCTATTATGCACTACAGAGTCTTCAGCCAGGTATTCCTCACTGCACAGATGTCAGTACTCCCCATTGTTGGATCTACAGTGAGCAGCTGTGAGTATGGATGCTACACATCTAGCACTGGTTAGCATAAGCATACAATGTAGTTGTCCTCTAGGTGTCAGGGTGTTATCCTGTGTTTAGGACATTTGCCTTGGAATGGCACTATATGGATGAATGCAACTTAGGTATTATCCCCACTCCCTTGAATCATGGATGCATGTGATATGTGTCAAAGGCCTGCCTACCCTCAGTCATGTCATCCCAGAATGACAAACACTGGACAACCTCGTAATTATAGCAGGACAATAGCTCATTGTTTTGGTCAAGCAGTTGCCACTCGTAGCAAGACATCACTGTGAGTGGTGGTATTGTGAAATGGAATAGGATGGTACGTCTAAGGTGGCAGACAGCAGCAGACGTTGTGTATAAGACTGGTGTCAGATATATGTAGAGCAGCGTTCCTGCTAACAATGACAAATACTAACACCAGAATCCATTACAATGTGTTATTTCCGTCTAACTGTAATAGCATGGCCACTGTGGCCTTCCGTGTTTAGAATCAGAGTGCATCCCAGACAGCCCTGTGCTACTAAGTATATGAGCATGCCCAGTATAACCTTGTGTAGATGGACACATAGTTAATTCTGAACAGCCCTGTGCTACTAAGTGTGTGAGCATGCCCAGTGGCACCTTGTGTCACTTATGTATGTATAGTGATAGTCGTCCATTCAATAGATGGGCATACTCCAGGTCAGGATGCATTCCTACTTTAAACACACAGGTTCACAGGTATGTACATCTTAACTGCCAGCATCCCTGTTGATGTCTGCATTCCTAGAAGGTCATAATGACATCCTTGAAATGTGTAGTCTGTGTGGAGTGACTCGTAACTATGTAGTATTGTAATAGTGATCTGTAGATAGGCAAGTTTTCCATTCCCACCACTGGCGTTTGTGTGTGTGAGTGTGTGTTTGTCTCTGTCTGCCTGAGGACTGAATAATGCTTTTGGATTGTTCACACTCCATACAATTCCTATACCCACCTTTGGCAAGGCTGATGATGTCACCCACCCATAAATATACCTCAGGGAGTGGTGTGTCCCAGTAATATCGGTAGCGCATTCTGTAATTGCGTAATACTGTAGTGTAATAAAGTAGTTAGGTCGATGTTCTAATCCCAGACTTGCCAAGTGTGTGTGCGTGTGTGTGTGTGTTTTTCCCCATCTGCCTTAGGACTGAATAATGCTTTTAGACTGCTCACACTCCATACAATTCCTATACCCACCTTTGGCAAGGCTAATGATGTCACCCACCTACAAATACACATCTGGGAGTGCTGTGTCTCAGTAGCACGTTCTGTGAGTGCGTAATGCTGTAGTGTAATAAAGTAGTTAGGTCAGTGTTCTAATCCCAGACTTGCCAAGTGTGTGTGTTTGTCCCCATCTGCCTGAGGACTGAATAATACATTTAGACTGCTCACACTCCATACAGTTCCTATATCCACCTTTGGCAAGGCTGATGATGTCACCCACCTACAAATACACCTCTGGGAGTTTTGAGTCTCAGTAATCTTGGTAGCGCATTCTGTAACTGCATAATGCTGTAGTATAGTTAGGTCGGTATTCTAATCCGAGACTTGCCAAGTGTGTGTGTGTGTATGTGTGTTTGTCACCGACTGCCTGAAGACTGAATAATGCTTTTAGACTGCTCACACTCCATACAATTCCTATACCCACCTTTGGCAAGGCAGATGATGTCACCCACCTACAAATACACCTCTGGGAGTGCTGTGTCCCAGTAATCTTGGTGGCATGTTCTGTAACTGCGTAATGCTGTAGTGTAATAAAGTAGTTAGGTCGGTGTTCTAATCCCAGACTTGCCAAGTGTGTGTGTGTGTCTGTCTGCCTGAGGACTGAATAATGCTTTTAGACTGCTCACACTTCATATAATTCCTATACCCACCTTTGGCAAGGCTGATGATGTCACCCACCTACAAATACACTTCTGGGAGTGCTGTGTCTCAGTAATCTTGGTAGCGCGTTCTGTAACTACGTAATGCTGTAGTGTAATAGGTCAGTGTTCTAATCCCAGACTTGCCAATTGTGTGTGTGTGTGTGTGTGTGTGTGTGTGTGTGTGTGTGTGTGTGTGTGTGTGTGTGTGTGTGTGTGTGTGTGTGTGTGTGTGTGTGTGTGTGTGTGTGAGACAAGTACAGTGCTTTGTAGAGTATGAATTCTCTGTGCAAATCACATGACCACCTTTGTCAATCCTGCTGTTGTCACCCCCCTAGGTCTACACTGTAGGTGTGCTGTAACCCAGCATTTGCTGTAGCACATGCCCTAAAAGCATATTACTGCAATATGATACGGTAGGTAGGGGTTTGTATACAGGACATGGCAAGTGTGTGTTTGTCTGTCAGAGCCAGTGTAGAGGTGGCTGTGAGTGTCTTACCATTGGACATGTTGGGGAGCAGATTTTGTAGAGTTCCTATATGGTTTCTGTCTTATGACACATTGACCACCTCACGAGGAGCACAGCTGTCAGTCAGCCACGGGAATGTGTTGGCAAGCCATACCCCTACATCTGGCCAAAGGCCTGGTGAACAATGTATGCAACCCTACTAGTACCCGGTATATGTCCTGCACCCATGTGCCATGCACAAACACAGGTGCCTAGGATATCCCACCATGTTGCTTGTACCATGCACATTGATGACAGATAGTAGGCATGGTGTGAATGCAGTGGCCTGCAGAAGGCATGGCACTCTGTACAGTGGTACAATAGGCACATATTTGCGGACATTGTGCCTTCACTATGTTCCCTACTGGATGCCTGTAACATATGTGGTGCCATCAAACGTGATCCACAGAGGCCATACAATGCCATACACATGTGCCCTGTATGGACCAATGCCACTGACACCAGGGAATACTTGTATCATACTATCAATGCAAGTGCAGGGTCGACCTGCTCACTATAAGCAAGTTTTGCCACACCAGGACAGTATTGGCATATCGGGGAATTACAGTCTGTGTACACAACATGTGCATGCCAAACCAGGTACACCTGTACATGTCACTGTACAGTATTGTGGGACATGCACATCCCTGGCAATGTCCATGTGAAGGACTATCAAACACAGACATGGCATGCATTGCAAAGCTATGGCCATACACATTGGTAACCAGGGTGTCAGGGCAGATCATGCAGTAGCCATCTGTGTGGGACATTGCACACACTACACTGCTGCACTGCACACCATTATCGGTTGACACAATGCCAAGGAGTACCCCTCACCCAGTCTTGTACAGTCATCTTGTACAGCCAACCACTACACACCCATGCAGCAATGCATACATGCATGTCAGTACTGGCAACTTCTGTCTGTGTGTGGGTTATGATGCTCCCAACCACAGTCGCTCCCAGTATAACCCTTGTTGGCATACCAACAGATGTTAAACACTTTCACATGCCCTAGCCCATAGAACCTTCAGATATCCCCTGTGGTGCATGTAGTCCTGTGCATCCATTAGAGAGTGTGGTTGTGGTGACAGTGGCATCTATTCACATGGACAGGCATGTGTGCCACACCTAATGTATGTCTACTATCTCTGTTGC
The DNA here is from genome assembly GCF_019279795.1 of Protopterus annectens. Lineage (NCBI taxonomy): Eukaryota > Metazoa > Chordata > Ceratodontiformes > Protopteridae > Protopterus > Protopterus annectens. Next base: position 1,052,765,371 of record NC_056729.1, on the reverse strand, counting down.
AGGTGTCTCTCACCTACACACATATGTTCTTACAGCACAGCAACATGTCGGCTTTGTGGCACATGTAGTAACGTCATGCACATGTAATAGTAATGACTAGTCAGTCAAGGGTTTGACCCCTGTATTGTTAGGCATGTGGCAAACAATGCTTAGGGTTAGGTCTCCAAGCCCTTGTCTGGTGTACTTTGCCTGTCCCACCCACACACTCTCTGGTAGATGTGGAGGTGTGCACCTGCTCAGCAGCTGCATATGTATTGTAAGTGATTGACATGATCAGGTGATGGCCTCTGCACCTATTGCAGTCCTCCTCTAGCTGATTGCATGTGGAACAGCTGTGATGGTGTTCCCATAGCCATTCGCATGATAAACACAGTACACTATCAAGAAAAAACATGTTGGTATTTGGCCATAACAGTCGCTGTGAGTGGTACCTGGATGTGGTGTTCTGAAACGGCATCACAGATGATATCTGGATGTACCTCAAACATCATACACAGCGGGAAATAGCCTAAAAACAGGAGGGTGATGTGCCACACTTGACTACAGCATGTAAGTGTAGCTATGCTGCATTGAGACTACTGCCTCTTTAACATGTGTGTGGTAATGGCTATTCTGCATGTTTTAATACAGACATGACAGTACTCTATTCATGAGGGACCCCCATCTGTAGGACCATCTGTGAACTGGTCAGTGTGTGGAACCATTTGTTTCCTGTGTTACACACTGAATACACATCTGTGCACAGCAGGAGCATAGCATGAGGATTGTAGACAGTGCATGAAGATAGGGATGTGTTACTGCCATCGCATCCCTAACTGGACATATGTCACATGAAACAGTAGTATGACAGACACTGTCAGCGGTTCCCAGTGAGAAGCCAATAATCGGCAACTGTTCATAGTTGCGGTCACACGTCTACTACATATTGTACAGATGGCATGCAGTATATATGCATGTGTTGTGCTCCCTCTGCAAATGTAAACCATCTGTTGTGCTGGGTTGATGGTGATATCTTTGCATGCTGTTGTCTATCACTAAGCCATATGTGGGTTTAAACTGCAACACCATAGGCTGAATGGGTTGGGAGGTCCTGGCAGAACCTCATGTCCCACTTCAGCTGCCCATGGCACCAGGCACCAGCACATCTGGGACCCAGCCTTGGACATTAACCTCTGTTGGCTCTGCACCACCTTCTGGTGGTACCACCACTGAGGATGGGGCATGTACCACCTGGGAGCAGGACCAGACAGGTACGTCTGCTGTCGTGCGGTCCCGGACATGTTGCGTTGGGGGCTCACTAAGGGGTTCTGAAGCCATATACGCAAGCTCAAGGGTGGAGTGTCACATTTACAGGGTGATGCTGCCCCTCCTGGACAGCTCCCAGCACTGCCTCCTTTGCAGCTGTTTAGGTGCAGTGGTGGCTGCCCATGGCTGGGGACCTGCATCCCACTGTTCTCATGGGCTTGTGAATGCCAAACACCCATCCCCATCCGAGGTGTATCCCCCCACATGTGTCATAAAACAACCCTGTATGCTGTCATGTCTGTGACCTACAATCCTGGTATGCACATCACTCCTAAATGGTCCAGGTACACGTGATGAGGGCGACCCCATTGTACACACAACACTACCGGTCCCTCTGTGGTTAATCCATTTACCTTTATCATGATGAGGATGTTGCACACAGCACCTTGCATGAGTACTGTTCACACAAAATAATTGGGCAGGTACTGTTGTGTTAATGTACATTACATGCACAGAGTGATGTATACAGTCAATGTACAACTGTTTGCGTGTATGAGTGACACGTCTGTCTGAGGGAGTCTTAAGATTACATAGAACAACACCACTACATAATACAGGCTTCACTGGTGTTTCATTCATTCCATTCATTTGTAATGCTTTGTTGCCACATGGTATGTTCCCGATATATCGCTAGATATGTATGTACCTATATGCTGCACATAACCACTCACATATACATCTACATGATGGGATATATTCCTATACTGTTGAATGACTGCGCTGTATGATATGTTTGTGGTACTGTCCGCTGTCTGTATATCTCCCATGGTGTATTGATAAATCACATTAGCTGTGTGTGTGTAGGGTCCTGGTTCCGAGCTTTGCAGAGAACATTTATTTGGTCGCAGGGCAGAACAAGGCCATTGGATACGGAGGGAGTAAGGCACATTAAAGCAGTTGTGAGCGGGTGTGCGTGGGTTTACTCGGTGTCAAGCAATGCTAACCTCTGGTTACAGCTTCTTACACTCGGTTAGCCTCTACACTGCTTTACCAGTGCAATACTCGCATACTGGAAGCAAAACAGGCTTACAGCCGCTCTCTCCTGCACTTGAAAATGCACCAACATTGGTGCTTGCATCACTCTCTCACCCCTGGGTGGGAGCGAGGACCACAATATTACCTTGTGATGTGTATTACATTGGATTACATGCCTACAGTATCGGGAATGGCTGCCCATTAGGCGACGGCATGTCATTCGACTGTACGGAATTGGCGGCCTGTCCAGTGATTTATTCATATTATTTGTGTGCTTCTCTTACAATCTGCTCCCATCTGGCTGATACATGGGAACCGAGACTATTCAATACAGACAAGTAATTGGGTTTTGGGACCCACATCTGTCGGCCGAGTCATGCTACCGCATACATATTATAGGGTTGACACTTTTTCAATTGCCCAAGGTGGGACTTTTATGTAGAAATGCCCGCTTTTCCAGGGCAAAACATACCCACAGCCAGTAGAAAGGAAAGAACTTCACTGTTTTGCCTAAATAAAAGCTTATTCTTGTAGCATTATAGTTGCTTATTCTGTTTCATATAACATTTAGGTGTTTCAGATACAAAATAATTGTTTTATGCAACTACTACAGACAATATAGGAAATCTTTGTTCTAAAATCTCAGGACATTTGCCATATTTTCAATTATTTTGCAGGACACAACTGCCCAAAGGGGCTGTCCCTCGCAAAGGTGGACAGGTGGTAACCATAACCTATTCTATCATCTTTCTAATGTAGTCAGCAGAATATGCGCTTTCTGTCACTATCAGACATCTCATACGAATGGGGAAGAATGAACACTGAATCAGGGACACTGCATAACAACATCAGGGATGCATTTAGAAGTTTGGTGCTATTAACCTGACAGATTGACAGACCCAGACCATATGTAGTCATACACATTGTCTGAGGTACATGCTGTTTATGACTCTTACATGTTGTCATTATTCATTACGTGTATTCCACTGCCTTTCCTCCTAATATCACTAGTTCTAAGAGGGTTTAGGTGGGACAGAGTTAGATTCTGAGTCATAACCACGGACGTCCCTGGTAATCGGGGACAATTCTATGGTATGGTCCCTATGTGTTCCCCTAATAGTTTACGGACTATCCAGTGGATGTGCTGTTAGGGTTTGGGAGGTATGGGTGTCTGCTATTCCCACATCGGAATATTACTTACATCCACGGGGCGGTCCTAATGCAGCTCTGCCAGCCAACACCTGCACGCCTAATCCCATAATCGCATACCCATAGTTCCCCTACATGCCACTCCTCTACAGCACTCATCCTTACTGTGGGCGCAGGTGGGGTATAAAAACACCACTACACACTGCCCACTCTCCCCGTGTCGGGACATATGTCATACGTTGTGTCGACCCATGTGTTATCAGGCTTGCACAACCTGCTGGTCCATGTACATCTACAGCCTGGTCGGAGAAATCATTACAAGGCCTGGCTCCTGTCATTAATTTTTGGTGTCCCACAAGGGACATTGATGTCTATGTTTCAAGTGTAGATCTTGCAGATCTCTCCCACAGGTAGTTTCCTGCAGGTAGTCTGGGAAGCAGTGGTGTATTTACCTTTATTGTGTGTCTGTATGTCTCTTCGGCCTAGCTGGTGGGGGGGGTGGGGGTGTTACATGTTTGTTTATTGGACCTCCCACCAGCATATATCTGGCCTGTGAACATATGTTACCCATAACTGCTGTATCATATCCTGGCTACATGTGTATATTTACTGTAACATACATATATCTAGTTACATTAATATATACAGATATATCTGCGTATGTATGCATACATGTATATTCATATCTTGCTGTATAAATATATATATATATATATATATATATATATATATATATATATATATATATATATATATATATATATATATATATATATATATATATATATATATATATATATATATATATATATATGTGTGTGTGTGTGTGTGTGTGTATAATCTAACAACCTATGGGTCTATGGTTGTCTGCATATGTATATATTCATATGTGGGTATGTATCTATATTCATTCTCTGTATGTATACATTCGTACTACGGCGAGGGAGAAGCATATTTCTATCTTGCTATGGGTGGATATACACACAGATAGCTCTACATATATATGTCTACATCTGGTTATTCTGTTCCTTGCTATATAGATTACACTTTGCTTTAGTGGGTCTCACAGTGGGTGTGGCTGCTCGTTGGGCGAAGCCTCTGCCCAATTAACACATTTGCTTGCATCCCTAGGGCTTTCCATATTGGCCAACATCAGCAAACACCTGCACACCTAGACCCATAAGTAGATACTCATAGTTCACCCACCCTCGCCTCCTCGACAGCACCCATCCTTACTCTGGGACCTGGTTGGTTCTGGACACACCACTACATGCTGCCCACTCTCCACTTCAAGGGACCCATTTCATACAGTTGTCTTGGCCCATGGGTCATCAGGGTTACCCACCCTTGTATTCCGTGTTTGTATACACCACAGACAAGATGGCCGATCTATCACATATGTATTGTTTTACCAGTTTTTGGAGTGTCCCGCAAGGGATGCTCCATTATGTGTTCCATGATTAGAATCCATGGGTGCACTGTGCCCCCCCCCCCCAGGTTGTATCCTGGCTATGGTCTGGGGAGCAGTGGACACCTTAATTGATTGCATGTATAGTTACTGTGTCCAGCTGTAGGGGGGGGGGGTGGAAGGGCTTGCTGCATATGTCATGTGTCTTGCCTGGGCTTCTCACTTCCATTGCCATAGCCTGTGGACATATGTCATTCCTGTGTTCTTTTTCTTATCAACTGTATATCTCTATATATCTACGCGCCCACACACACACACACACACACACACACACATATATATAGATATATATATATGTATTTATGTAGTTATATATGTACGTATATGTGTGTGTATATATATATATATAGATAGATAGATATATATATATATATATATATATATATATATATGGACAGGATTCACGAAGCCTCCGTGTAAGAGTTATAACTCTTACACGGAGGCTGCAGTTAAACGGAGTGATGTCAGCATGCTCTGCATATTCATGAGAGCATGCTGAATCACACCTAAGGCTAACACGGTCCGTGGAAGACAGTAGGGGGCATGTCCGTAGACCGAGCCCTGCAAGCGGACACGCCCCCAGAAGAGTAAAATTGCCCAAAGTAAACACCCACGACAGAGGCCATAGAAATGTGAATAAACACAACACAACACATGCCCCCACAGACTAGGAACATAAAATATATAAATGAACATGTTATATATTTTTTTTAAATCGTAAAGATGTTTGCCTGTGAGTGCGCTTGTTTGCACGGGCGTGCCCGTAGCTTAGCCACAGTTAGCAGTCAGTGGAAAAGGATATAAGAACTAAATAAGCAAAGTAAACCGAGAAGCAATAGTGTAGCAGTAGAGACGTCGGCTGAAGAGCAGGCATTCATGGTTCGAGCCCCCACAACACCAATTTTTATTTCTAGTAAAATAAGCAGGAAGCAAGTCCCTGACAAACACGTACACATATAAAATCATAGTTTATGTAAAATGTAATGAAATAGTCCATTTATTTTGAAGAAATGTGAGATAAAATAATAAAAGATGCCAGATGTGCCTATAGCTGAGCTACAGTTTAACAAGGTGAGTGCATCTGCCCGTAGGTGAGCAGTGGTTTAACAGGTGCAAAATGAGTGCCCGTAGGTGAGCTGTGGTTTAACAGGTGCAAAATGAGCGTGAGGTGAGCAGTGGTTTAACAGGTGCAAAATGAGTGCCCGTAGGTGAGCAGTGGTTTAACATGCTGAAACTATGTGCCCCTAGCTGAGCTGAGCGTAATATGCGTGCTGGTAGCCAAATGAGGCGTAAACCAGCGTACCCCATTTGCACGGAGCTGCGCACCGCGCCAACAAGCTAACCGATGGGCAACGTTGAGCAAGCCATATCAAAACTGCCTTTACACAGACACACCCCTCAGCTTGTCTAGACAGTCATAAAAAATAAAAAGCAGTGGCCAGGTTCGAACCCAGGATACTATACACCATAGTCAAGGTACTGAACCACTAAGCCATGACAGCAGTACTTATGAATGCAGTAATAGCAAATATATAGGAATGAATACAAAGTGGGGCATGACAAAGCAGGTTTAGTGAAGTTGATACAATTACAAAATGGCCAATCACAGATATGTGCGGGAAAAATGGCCTATATAAGCCCCATAGGCGGGAATACACAGCATAAATGATTGTAGAACTGACTTGCAGCCAGAATGACAGTAGTAGGTGAGGGTAGTTGCTTTCGAGCACAGAGGTGGGGTGTTGAGGAGTCCAGATACATGGTCTGGCTCCTAGTCCATAATCATGAGGCCCAACTCATGCAGGGCCAGGTCCTGTGGGGAGCATATAGGGCTGAGGCGTGGGACCGGTTGGCTCATGATCTCACCAGTGCCACAGGGATTCCAAGGACTGGTGAGCAGGTTCATCACCACCATGCGGACCTGAAGAGACACAAGCAGGACCAATTGAACCTTTGGATCCAGGAGGCCCGGCAAATGCCCAATGCCCCACTACTGAGTAAGTTACATGTAATTATGTATGTAAGAATTTAAACTAGCTGATTATATGGAGATGTGTATTCCAATATTACTTCATATATATTACAGCTGCAGGTGTCCGTTCTGCGAACCGCAGAGCCTATGGCGATAGGCTGGTGCGGTTGCGCCACCAGGCAGGTCAGTAATCCTCTCCCAGTAACTGTAAAGAAATATAAAAGTATGACAGTTAGCAAAAGAGTGCAGTGTAGTCACTAAGTAATAGAATGTGCAAGTAACAAGTGTAAGAGTGTTTGCAAGTATTGCTTGATTACAAAAGTGTGTTGCAGTCTGTAATCCAAACAGAAAAATTAAAATGTCTGAAATAAAGTCTGAAATAAAGATGCCCCACCTGTAATATAATAGTACACAACCTATAGCAGGCTGAAAAGTACAGCTGCAGAAGATGAGCAAATCACATGTGTGAAATATACCCCTGTTGAAATACTGAAACATGACAGAAGTGAGACTGCTGGAAAGGATTGTAATAACTACAGGTAAAACATGTCAATAAAGCCTAGAAGTAAGTACCATCCTGAATAGTAAAATGAAAACAAGTGAGAGAGTGTGAGAAAGTGTCATGAATCCAGCAATAAAGTAGTAATAACCCCTGAATAAAGTATACTGCAGTCAGTACAGAATGAAATGCATGTGAGAAGCAAAACCAAACAGCAAAATCTGTTCAAAGTGTTGCTGCAGCTGGAATGTGTATCCCAAAATCTGGATATGTTGCTCTCAGTCTGCAATATGCAGATAGTATGATTGTCTGATATACCAAACATCAACAATTGTCTATAGCTGTATAAAGCAAATGTAGCAGGATGATGTAGCTGAACAAAGCTAGATATGAATGTGTATGAAGAACAATAAAATGTATATTGATGTAGCAGTAACAGTCCTATCACCAAGTTGAAGTAGTTATCATATAGGAAACTGTAGTTAGAACAGTAGTGTGTATATATGTGCAGCTACTAGAAATGTACAGCATATATATTGATATTCAAAGGTGTTAATATTATTTTCTTCACCCCACCCTATAACCACATATAACCCATTCCACGTGAAAATGGTATGTGCAATCACAATTAACACCCCTGGACATTTGTCCCGTTGGGTCATAAATATTTGCATGTCCGTTGATGCATCTGCCCTGTTCATACATCCAAACCTGATGGCCTGTTGCCATCAATTAACCCTGCATGTTCTTGGACTGTGTATTGCTGTTCAAATTATGCATGTGTTATGCTCGCTGTTCAATGGCGTGAATATCTGGGTGTTTGGTTAATGGGAATACTAATGCATGCTGTTACAACTAATTGTGAATGGTATTATATGTCACTAACCCAAACTGTCACGACATAATGCAAAACATAGGACGACAGGGAAGTCGGGTTCCAGTGAACCCACCTCTCCCACCTCAGCTGGTGAGTGCATCTGGCACTAGTGCCCAGTCTGGACCCCCCTCCGGTGGCCCTGTGCCACCTGCGGGTGGAAGTGCTGCAGGGGATGGTGCTCGTCCCCCCTCTGCAAGTGTGGCTGGAGGAAATCCACCACTCACCCTCCGTAGCGTCCGGACTGTGGTGCATAGGGAGTTCCAGGACTCTGTTCTTGGGCCTCTATGCCAGCTTGAGGCACAGGTGGCACAACTTACAGGCATGCCTGTTGCCCGGCCTACACAGCCCCCAGCACAGCCCCGTCCTGGGCAGTGAAGGAACAGTGGCACCTGCCTATGGGTGGGGATATCAGTTAAACTGTTGCCATCTGTGGGCTCATGGGCTCTGGATATCCAAACCTCCATCCCCATCAATTGTGTAACCCCCCCCACACGTGTCATACACCACCCCTGTATGCGTCTTGTTTGTCTTGTCTGTTGACCTACCCAACCTACCTCCCCAGCTATACCGACTTCCTTCACCTGACATACCACTCTCACCTGAAAAAAGAAAAAAAAAAAAGGGCACTCTGTACCCACAAAAAAATTATGCCCCGTACATAGCTGCCCATTCTGCACACATGTCTGCTGGACATGGAAACTATCAATTACAATTGGCTGTACAACAAGTATTATTGTTGTCCTGACACCTCTTTCAGGGGTGGAAGGTTTCAAATGTCACACCAGATTACATACATATGCACAGCTGTTGCTGATGAAGAAATGGGCAGCTATGGGCCTTACCTACATCCCTCATGCAAATCCCAAGCTTGTTTCCCTACTGTCTTACCCTCTTTGTGACCCCTTTTTCACGACTTTCCTGTCTCCCCATTTTCATTTCTTTCAAAGAAAATAGTGCGGGTGTGCGCCAGAGTAAGCACTGTTAAGCAGTTGTAAGCGGGTGTGCGCGTGTGTGCACGCGGAGCTAAACGCCAGTGCGCATGTGTGAGCTCCGCGCAAACCAGCGCTAACCTGGTTACAACTGCTTAAAAGTGCCTTAGTCACTCTGATTGACAGGTCCTGTAGTCAGTTCAAAAGCAAAATAAAATCCCACTGTTAGTCCCAAACCCAGGACCTTGGAAACAGTAGTCTGTATGACCTACCACTAAGCCATGACTCTTATACAAGAACATTGTGCTAAAATAAATATATCATGTAATAGTAGGAATGAATGTAAAGGGAATATAGGATGTGTAGTACACAAAGCATGTAATTTAGAATTACTGTCAAAACTAGTGGATTTCCATAATAGTAGTGTGTGAACATCAACAGCCATGCTAGTTGGTAGCTAGTAGGTAATAATGTCAGTTAATGTACATATATAAATGTATGTATATTTACATATATATATATATATATATATATATATATATATATATATATATATATATATATAGTTGTAGGTGTCATTGTGCATACACACTTACTACAGGGAACAGGAGAGAGGAATGGAGAAATGTGAATCTACAACACAGCCTGAATAATGAGAGAGATACTAACCTTTACACTCACAGAACAGTGTCCACAGCATACCAGCATGGTCCTTGCCCTTACAATCTGAAAGGGCAACGCCTATCTCACATACCCTTTTATAGCACTGTCCTGAAATCACAGTGAGAACTGCAATCAGTACACAACTGGCTGCATGCAATTAGCAAATGCTGGCTTACAATTGGTGCAGAGGCCATCACATGGACCTATGCAGATACCTACAAAAGCGTCCTGTACTAACACTCCACACATGCAATACATTCATTGCACTGTCTGGAAGCAGACAGAGGGAGAGAGACAGACAGAGACAGAGAGTGAGTGAAAAAAAAAATGCACACGCTACACACTGAGTCTAAGCTGTCAGCAGTGACAGTAGCAAGCCGTGCCAGCAGCAGCAGGAAGCCGAAGTAGTGGTAATGCAACCAGCTGCGACAAACACAGGTAATGTAAAGTAGCAGGTTAATAGTCTGCATACTGTGAACCCTCCAAATGTGTCATAGGTCTGTATCTATAGGTATGTCCATGTGAAATGTTGTGTGTACGTAGATCCACCAAAAGGGGATGACTATACATTACATGTCAGTCAGTGTTAGGCCATGATCCTGGCAGCAGTTGTCTGTGCGCTGCCCTCAGCAATGGTTGTAGTGACTGTTTTGAAAGGTCAGCCAGGTTCAAAAGGCAGGATCAGCCCATCACAAAGGCAAACTGGCTGGGAACAAGTGTCTGCAGGTACCCAATATCGCTGTATATGCGTCCCATACTGAATAATTCCATAGCTTAGCAGACCAGGCCGGTTATGCTTATGATGTGGTAGTTCCCAGGGTCAGTAGAAGTGCCTCCTTAGTGGTGTGGGACCACTATTGCTGCATGCCAGTGTCCAGGTACATATCCTGTAGTACGGCCAAGGTTAAATATCAGTCTTATATGTGGTTGTATGTCCTCTTGGAGTGCACGTAGCACACATCCAGGGATACCATCAGGTCACAGTGATGCTGTGTGTTCTGCTTTGCTGAGGGCGGCCCTCACCTGGACATGTGAGATGATAGGGAGGTTACATTCAGCTGTGATAAGTATTTCAACTTGTGGGGGAGAAGGAGGGGGGATACGTGCACCGAACCTGTCTGCAAGAATGTTGCCAATATCTGTGTGTTCGGTGAGTGTTATGTAGGTGTGTATTAACTCAGAGCATATCTGAGGCATTTGGTCCATATGTGTAACATAACTGAAGAAGGCCTTGTGGTTATCTATAGTGTTTGTGGCCATTTCCCTCCCAGAGTAGACCGTGGCCATTGTTATGAGAGACCGTAGCGTATTACCAGTGCTGACCACAGATGCCTTCCCTTAATGTGAATCTGCTCTGTCCTGCAGTAGCCTCCTGCTATTTTTATACAATCTGCCTCTGGCCGGGGTCCACCGGACAGGATGCCTAACCTTTGTGCATAGGGTCTAGGTTAGAAATGTGTGTGCAAGTTCCATGCAGTCTGTGGGATGTCCGTGGTAAGCATTTGAAAAGGGGTCAGCAGTGTGGGTTGTGGCTTCCACTGGCCCAGTGGGCTGCATGGAGACCATCTCAGTCCTAACAAGTGAATAACTGTCTAATCACATACATATCAAAGTAGTCTACTGTGCTTATGGTGGTGGTGGGATATGTATATCCAGGCCAAGTAACTTGTGTCCACATCACACTAGTGGATGGCATTCCACATACAGTACTTTGGTATGAACCCCCAGAGTGAGGTTGTGCATTGGACCTGTCGCAGTGTGCTGACCGATGGGGCATGCTACTATGTTGTATGGAATGTGGCAGGTATTGTTGCACAGGTGTTGGCTGAGCACTGATATCTGGCCATGTACTTGTGTATCCACCACGAGACACACACATGCAACATATGGGAGTAGTAGTATATCACTACACTTGAGTATCATGTATAGTATTTGTGCCATATATTGCTGACATAGTCTGCTGATATCCTGTTTGTGTTCTTTTCCAGGGAGATGGCGCGTCAGCGTAATCCTGCCTACTCTGCAGCGGAAGATGAGGAGATACACCAGAGCCTGGTGTGGGAGTATGACATACTGTTTTCCCACACCAGCCAGAATCAGCAGGAGAGGGCTGCACTGTGGCAAGACCTTGTTCGTAGGGTAAATGACATTGGCATGCATAATAGGGCATATGAGCAGGTACGACATCACTGCAGTGATTTAATCAGAAATGTCCATCAGCGTGCGTCGGATATCCACAGGCAACAGGTTGCCACAGGAGGTGGGGTGGCCACACACCCCCCCTTCACCAGACTGGAGGGGCTACTCCTAAGTGTTGTGGCTCCAGCCCCGGAACAGCAACAGCAATACACCTGCATCATGATGGAGGCTGGATCCACACAGCAGCACGACATGGAGCGTGCAGGTAATATGCCATATGTACACTTGACTGTTCTGTACACTGTTAGTTTATGCATGGTGTAAGGTGTGTCCGTGGTATGTAGCTGTCAACATAGTTATGTAATTGTGCATGTGTGATATTGGCAATATCAGCAGCTGACGTGTGAAAGGCAACTGGTGTACTACTGCACTGTATCATATGTAGTATCAGTGGCACAGGTGTGCCCACTGACATTAATCTCCTCATTTCTGCAGGTCCCTCCGGGGTTACAGCAAGGCAGGCCATCCATGCTGTTGAGTGTGTTTAACAATACCTATAATAGTCCTGATAGTGCTAGTAATACTAGTGTAACTCAGTAGTGCTCTGTGTGTATACTGTGGGGTGTGCATGTGTGCAGGTGTGCCTGTGTCCATGTGTGCATGTGTGCATGTGTACACGTGACCACATGTGCATGTGTGCATGTGTCCATGTGTGCATGTGTGCCTGTGTGCATGTGTGCATGTGTGCATGTGTCCACGTGTGCAAGTCTGCATGTGTGCCTGTGTCCATGTGTGCATGTGTGCATGCGTCCATGTGTGCATGTGTGCATAAGTGCATCACTGGTAACATTGTGTGGACACTGTAAACTGTGTTTCCTGTCTTCCTCCCACAGGTTCTGGTGCTGCTCACGTGTCCTGCAGCAGGGAATCTGAATCTGGTGCCACAGGTACTGGTAATGATGATATCTGTGTAATGGTACAGGAAGGTGTGTCAGGGCCCGCCATTGGTCAGCCAATTGACAGTACACAGCTGTCAACCCCATCATTGCGCACAGTCATCCTGCCAGTACATCCTTTGTCACCATTGCCCTAGGTGATAGACAGGATACAGTGGGCATTGACCAGGGTAATGTGGTATCTGTGGCACATGCTTCCCCAAACAGCAGCCATGGGCAGGGTCCTGCGATGGTACCACAGAGACAGTTGCCCATGGGTTCTCGTGGGAGCATCCGTGGGCGTACTGCCTCTGGCAGATGTGCCCAAAGAGGTCTGTCAACCTCAGCTATGTTTCGGGCTGTCATGCAGGCACAGTCGCGTATGGAAAGGTACACCAGACAGGGTCTGAGGGAGCTGAGAGCATGTCGCACAGCCATGACTGACAGTATGCGTGACATCGCGGATGCTATCCGTAATTTCACCGATGTCATAGAAAGAAGTTGTGGGGACATATTACAGCAGTTCCACAACCAAATGTCCATGAGCCAGGGCAATGGTGGGCGGTTGCGGCGTCGACGTGGCCGTATGCCAGCAACAGCAGCAGCTGGCAGTTGGCACAGACGACAACAGGCCCGCACACGCCCCCATAGTGCCAGCAGCAGCCCCAGCAATGCTGGGTCTGTGCTGTCATCGGAACGCCCCAGGAGACCATGTGCACGTGGCTCTGGACAGTCCCAACAGGGACCTGTGTCCAGTCAACACACTCCTGCTTCTGATGACAGTACCCAGTCTGGCTTAGTACTGGATATGGTCCATAGCACCCCTGCCAGGCACAGCTACCGTGTCCGTGCCCACAGACACTGATCTGTATGACCTGCCAGGTGCAGTCTGTGGTGTCCACAAACCCCTGTATATGGCAGCCATGAGGTGGAACTGTGTGTGTGCATACACACATGCGAAATGTTAACACCTAGGGCTACCACATACATGCACACACTGCACCAACAGTGCCCCACCCTGTACTGCTGTCCCTCACCAACACACATACACACACATGTCAATTGGTGTTATCAGTGGCAGACTCAGGCATACCTAATTCACACCCTGTGCATATGATGACACTGTGCCACCTCCTGCAATCTCCAACATCATTGTGGGAACAGGTAAACACGTTGCTGATGCACAGGGTGACTACATAGAAGTGTATTAGTAGTATCATGTTGGTAACAGTACAGTGTGCTGATATGACTGTGTGTATATCCCAGCATGCCTGATGCAGTAACCGTATGACTGTCCTGAATTGTTATCTGCACCCATAGTACATACCAAAGTGTAACAGCTGCACACTATTGCATGCCGGTGGTAAGGATGTCAACAGATAGCCACATACATGGGTAGCACAGGGGGGAAGCTAATGCAAGTAGTGATATGCAATGATGGACATATACAGTAATGGTGTCAAGTTGCCCACAACGAATATGCAATGTGGATGTTTGCGCATGTTGATATGTGTGCAGTACCAATGTAATCCAAATCACAATTAACTATGACATAATATCAGTTCTAACATGGGCATCTGCGCTGTGCATTCCTGGGTACATGTTGATAGTGCCTACATATTTGCACTGTTACCTACTGTTAGTGTTACCCCTTCTTTGTTGTACAATGAACTACTTCCAGCCCTGCTTACTGTAGCTTTGTTTGCATGCATGTTCGCTTGGGGTTTCCTGGAACACTGCTTCCACCTGCAATGCAGAGTTACAGTGCTTCTGTGGACTGCTAAAGACATCTGCATAGCGTACGATACGTATGTCAAGTTTACACATGACAGAACGTCACTGTCTGTCCTGTTTGCATGTACGTTGCCTGTGACACATTGCACATGTCTTACCTGGCATTTACCCACATGTGCAGTCATATATGCCAGTGCTATGAAACAGTAGCAGTACACCCACACATACACACCTTCAGTATGTTGTTCCCCATTGGCCCTATGTGTTGGTACTCACCATGACAATCACACTACTAGGGTAGCATGTGCAAAGGTAACCTGTGAATCACCTCTATGGTCCAGTTGTGGTTTATGTGAGTCATGTGGCAATGTCACAGCTGCCACATGTATGCAGTCAACCATCACCCTTGGCCAGGAACGTACAACACATGTGTGGGATGCCACCACATAGCCAATCTGGGGACTGAGCTCTCTGAACCCAGTAATGCCATACCCTGTCAGGTGGCATGTCATACTACAGTGACTACAAGTCAGACATAGACATGCACTGACAGCATGCTGAACACACTAGGGCATACGTGGGGACTCAGAATAGCATCCTACCTGAGCATCACACACCTCCGCAGCTGGCACATAGGCATATGTTACGTCGGAACAAAGCACATGCCACACATGGCACACACATCCCATGTGCCACACACTCACAGCCTGTAGGGCTACACAACACACCTGCTACAGATGTGTCAGGTACCTGTCTTGGGCACTGCAGTGGGGTCCCGCTCAACAGGCTGTATATGGTGAAGGTCACAGTGATATGCCTCAGGGGCACTATGGTCCACCACAAAACACATGCATACCGGTCAGTCAGAGGCATGGACACATATGACTCAGTCATTGACCATGCCACTATGGATGACCTGAGACATACCTCCCTGGACTACATGATAGGGAACATAGAAGGGATCTCTCAGCTTGTAGCACGGGCCAGTATGAGCCTGATCTTGGTTGCCAACATACCCTCACCAGGTATGCTACCACTATATGTAGGAAGGGTGTTGTATGTCTACATTCTGCTCAGTCTCCAATATCATTCATAGGGTATCCGCTGGCTGTCAACATGTGCTTACATGCTAGGGAAGGCACAATGATGTGCAAGGGGCAGCTTGCACGTGACACCCATGGCCCAATGTATATTAGCGAAGCTCCTTGATACACACATACTGCCTTATGCTGCAGGACACGGATTACATAGCCACCTCCGTGGATATCACACAGGTTAGGACACTAACAGTGCTGCTACACAACACCAGCAGTGTACACTGCAAGATGCATGCACTGGACACTGTCCTCAGCATGGTGAACTGCAATGTCTGTGCAGTACCAGAGTCCTGATTCATGGCTCACAGGTGCAACCCATCACTGTCAGGTTATGCCTCATACCATGCCTGTTGTCCCCTACACATGTAACACACATGGACAGGGGGGTGGTATCCCAAGGCACCACAGATACACACACATCCAGGTTGTTGGCACAGCACAAAGCATCAGGGCCTATTCATGTGCAAGTAACAGTGTGTCGGACTGCCGTCTGGTTCATAGCCTGGCACACACAACCCTCCCATACACAGGAAAACCACCTATCCTCCATAACAAGACTGGCAATATGACAGTCTCAAGAACTGTCTTTATATGGCTGGACTTCATCCAGCCAAACATTGTGCGTGAGCATTACTGTAGCTACAACACACTAGTTGAAGGGTTCCCAGCATGTGGTCACTGAATTGCAGTGGAATGACATGTTACCACTCCCACAACAGGTGGGAACATGCAGCACCTGTACATCGACTACATGTAGACTATATGGCCCAGACCAGATGTGTATCCCTTGCTGTAGGTATTTTACCATATACACCCACACTGTATAGACACATACCGCGTGTGGCCCCTGCACAGTAAGACACAGTCATATTGTTATACATTGCAAATACCATTTATCCACTCGAGGCATGTGTCAGACATGGTAACTACTGCAGGTCACAGGTATTTATGTGTATGTGTCACACACATACATCATGTGTGTAATGCCATTGCTGGTTTAGGCAATGGCATGCATTGTTATGCACAAAGACCCACACAAGGTCATAATGTGGGACACAACCACACGTGGCAGTTGTGGGTTACCAAAACATACCTATCTGTACTCTGACAATGGTAATAGACACAGTAGCAGAGCGCACTATTGGCATTACTGGCCAACTAGCCCTGTTTGGCTGTGCTGATAGTGTGGTGACATCCCCTGTGTTTACTGGGGGAATATGCAGCATCTGGTGTATTGTAGTATTTGCCAAAAGGATCTGTTCTCTCACACTTGCATTTACACACACCCTACTACCCCCACACACACACACTTGCCATTTGCAGGATTCATACCCCTACCTAACTAAGTCACGATACGTGAGAGAAACGCATTAGCGAAGTGCACTATTCGGATTACTAGATGGTTCCTTTTCTCTGGCTGTACTCATAGGGTGCTGACATCATCAGTGTTTTGAAAGGGTAATGTGCATCAGGTAGTGTGATCTCCTGATTGCCAAAACTAACATGTTTTTCATACAGAATTGCACACACACAAACTCCCCTCATCCAAACACACACACATGCGATTTGCAGGTTTCCAACTCCTACCTAATTATATTATGACATTTGAGAGAGACATATTAGCAGAGTGCGCTATTCGAATTACTGGGAGGTTTGTCTTCTCCTGCTGTACTTATAGGGTGCTGACATCATCCGTGCTGAGATAGGGGAATGTGCATCCTGTGGAGTGCTTTCAAAATTGCCAAAAGGGACATCTCCCTCCCAAAGAAATGCACACACACTAACCCCCCTCCACACACACTGGGCAGTTGCAGGATTCAAACCCCTACCTACCTATGTTTTGACACTCATGACAGATGCAGTAGCAGAGCGCGCTATTCGAATTACTGGGAGGTTTCTCTTCTGCTGCTGTACTTATAGGGTGCTGACATCATCCGTGCTGAGATAAGGGAATGTGCAACCTGTAGAGTGCTTTCACAGTTGCCAAAAGGGACATCTCCCTCGCACACACACTAACCCCCCCCCCCTCCACACACACTGGGCAGTTGCAGGATTCCAACCCCTACCTAACTATGTTATGACACTCGAGACGGACGCATTAGCAGAGCGCGCTATTCGTATTACTGGGAGGTTTTCCTTCTAATGCTGTACTTATAGGGTGCTGACATCATCAGTGTTTAGAATGGGAATGTGCATCCTGTAGTGTGTTTTCCCAGTTGCCAAAAGGGACATTTCCCTCACACAGACTTTCACACACACAAACCCCACTCACCCACCCACACACACTGAGCATTTGCAGGATTCAAACCCCTACCTAACTATATTATGACACTTGAGGGAGATGCAGTAGCAGAGTGCACTATCCGAATTACTGGGCATCTGTTCTGCACCTGCAGTATTTATAGGGTGCTGACATCTTTATTTCTACAGAGGTATGTACATGTAGTACTACCTGTCAGGTGGGGGATAGCATATATATGCATTTGCAGCCACCTACGTCAGGGTCAGATATGCACATTGCACTTTCAGGTTATGTTCGATACCATGCTCTGTGACCACAGGACCTGTAACACACAACACAACCAGTCCAGAACACCACACCCACATCCAGGACACACACTTAGCTTCCCTGGGAACAGTGCCAGGATATGCATGTGTTCACATACACCATTCCAGTTATTAACATCAGGTACAGGCATATTGTGTGTGAGAACTACTCAGGCCTCTACCACTTTACCCTACAGCCACTACAATTTGTGGGTCCATGTGCTATGGCAGAACCACACACCACAGCCACATGGGGGAATACATATTATACCTGTCCATCTGCAACATGGGTACTCACTGTTCCACACCAGAGGTAGACCACCATTGTTGATATCTGACCATACCCACCTTTCCCTGGACATCCATATCCCATCTCCACCCCCAGGCAAGGTTGTCACTGCACACAAACTGTATTTAGCACAAGCAGACTCTACATTTGTGAAGACTGGGGTGGACGACTTCAGAGGACCCATGCTGGGGGACTATACTGGCCACTCAGCATAATCCTTGACAATTGCATTCTATGAGCATGTGTACAGTTTGCATTGATCATGCTATCCCACATATACCCATGACTGTTCCACAATAAGACACCTCTCAGGTGTAAACCAGCCATATATGAGCCGCACAACAGACAGAGTGAGCTAATACATTGCAGAGCTGTAGCCCACAGAGGGAGGACATCTGTGAACAATTCCAGCACGGCACGTCATTCACACATAATCATCACAACACAGTGTTGACAGTGGAATTGTCCAGAGAATGCAGATAGGGCTCCTCTCAGTCTGTTATTGACGGCCACTTACTGTCAGAGATCCTCAGCAACCCTCTTCCAGCACACACCGACAACATGGCTGTGGCTTAGCACATTCAAACCCTGGGATCTCCACTGTGCCCCTGCTTGACAGAGGCACAGCTCACTAGCCTCACACGTTGCCTTATGTGACCTACTTTACAGTGGCACAGTAGCCTACTGTACTGGGGATGCAGATGCCAAGCACACTCTGGCTGAGCTGTCATTCCCTAGGGCAACAAGCCTAGTATTGACCTCTACACCCATATGTTCAGTTATCAGATGCACACTATTTGTTGTGCTGTTCTACTGTTTGCAGGTCTTTATTGCCATAGCATTCCCTGTTCCTATGACCAACTTGTGTATCTGTGGAAGATGTTTGCATATGATGGCTATCCACTATATCACTTATGTCTCTGTAGTCATTTACTGTGTGCACTGGGCAGATTGCTGTGTTGTGGTTGGTCCCTGGAATGACACATACAAATATCAGATATGTGTGGCCAACTACTAAACGGAGATATGGCCTAAGTGTGTGAGCATGCCCAGTTCAGCCTTTCCATGGCATGTTTTCTGACACATGCATCATTTATCAAAGTGTGCGAGCATGCCCAGTGTGAGCTTTCCATATGTTGCACTCTGAAGTCCACCACATATTTGGGTGTGTGTGAACTTCAACAATATCTCACGTTTATGGTTGTGTATTGGGTGTCATGTTGTGTACTAACTGGCCAACTGCTTCGTGTCTGCCACAACAGGGATTATACTGTGCCTGCAGGGATTGCATGGGATACTTTGCAGACAGTTGTCAACATACTTTCATAATGACCTAACACTGTAGTACTGTATAGTGTACTGGTTCAGTACTTTCACTGTGGTGGACACTATCCTGGGCTTTAGTCCTATCACTGCTTGACATCTTCATAGTGAGCACAACAGACTGTGTAGAGGCCAGTTGTGCACATATGACCATGTTGCATTATGTTCATATATGGACTACCTACACCAGGCTCGTCCAACATTGGTAGTGTATTCCACAACCTGGGTAGACATTGGCAAACACTAGCGATGTTCCCTAGGCCATTTCTGATGCTAGTCACAGGGTGTGTTTGTCCTTCGACACACATTGTAACTGGAGTTTGCCACAACATATGTCATAGGTGACTCTCTGGCTGACCTGTACCAGGAGTTTACTGAAGAGTGGGGGTGCCTTCTGTGTTATGGATCATTCTGTACAGCTTGTCCTATGTATGTCAGTGCTGGGGTTCATGTCTCTCATGTGCATAGCTCACTGCAATTCAGATTGTACAAGGTGCAGCATGTTCATTGATTCCAGGTTGGACATGGCTTCATACATCAGGCACAGCTTGCCTGTAGCTGGTCAGTATGGCAGTGTGTGGGGCTGCAGTTTGTTTACCCAGGCAACACATGGCATCTGTTCATGCTCTTTGCTACTCCTGGTGGGGTACTGTCGTGGACTTTACAGCTGATGGAGGTGTCTGCTGAGGTATATCCCACAGGGGCTATTGTAGTCAATTGTGACGCTGATGAAGGATGACTGCAGAGCCACAGTGACCTCCCCTTATCTACATCTGACAACCTTCATGATTGGGTGGGCATATAGTATGTTCCTGCGAACACTACAGCCACATGTTTGTCCAGTGCAGGATATCTATCACCTTTTGTCCCCAGGTCTCTCATTACATGTTAGGTACATAATGGGTTAACACCTGTGTGGTAATTTGTGGGCACTTACTGTATATCCACGGTGGTTGTCTATACACAGTTCTGCAATTAGCTTGCTGACATGGCTATGGCTCCAGTTGTCTGTTTGTAGGTGGCCCTTTTGTGGGCTGCTTCTGTCAGCTGGGGGTCAGATATGGTGGGCTGTTTGTACTCCTCTGCATACATGTTCAGTCACAGTCCTTCCATGTTGGCCTATACCTATGGGACATATATACAGAATGGGGGGGGGCCAGGACCAGGCCTTGTGGGATGCCAATCATATTTGCTTTGTAGTCTGACATGGATGCAGCATGTCTGACCATGTCAGTTCTGTCCTTGGTCTGGTTTGCAACCCCTCTACTGACATAGGGGTATATATTTAAGCTGGTGAACATATCCATACTGAACTCGTAGGGTATTGTCTAGAAGCATATGCACGGTCCAGCTACGCTGTGTGGACCACATTGCCATCATCAATGACCTTAATGACTGCTTCAAATGGGTCAAACATGTTTAGGGGCAGGATCTGCAGTTACGACAGCCACACTGTGTAGGGTCCAGTATCAGTAGGTCCACAATAGCTTTATGTCTGCGGTACATACTGGTCCTTTCCATAGCTGTGCAGACCAAGCTTATCAGGATCCTGGGGTGGTAGTTTGCAGTATCCATTCAGGCAACACCTTTGTCGTGAAGGACCACTGTTGTTGTACACTGCTCTTTGGGTACATATCCTGTGGTAAGGCTGACATTGGGCAGTAGTGTGATTTGGCATTCCATTATTCTTGGAGTCCATGTTGGCCTCAGCCCAGGACACCATCACATACCTTTGCTGCTGTGTGTTTTGCTTTGCAGATGATGGCTGTTACCTCAGCATCTGCAATGTCAGGGACCAGCAGTCTGCTGGGATAGATATTTTGCATTCTGGGGGGGGGGGTTGCACTGCACCTGTCAGGTTGTATGTTAGCAATATGTGTGTGTGTTTGATATGTTGTTTGTAATATCTGTGTGATTCGGAGCATATCTGTGGATGCCCAACATGGTTCCTACCATCAGTTAAGTAAGCCTTGTGATTATCCTTAGTGTCCTGTACAATTTGTATCTTCATAGGTTCATGGGTTCATACTAGGCTATCCACCCTAGGGCATTAGTAAGCCTAGCCAGAGTGTGTGTGTCTTTCGCCGCCCCTTGCTATGTGACTATTATGGCCATTTATGAATTTCTTTACTGTGCCTCTGTCTGGTCGTGACACAGTAAAGACCCCCAGTATACATGTACAATCATCCATCCACTTGGCAATATTCCTGTTGAGGGGTGTCAGTGAGAGGCTCTGCCTAACATGGATTGGGATCCTGTTTCTGGGTGTGGGGAGCCTCTGGGTTATGTATCTGTCCCTCCAGTACATCCTATTTCATTATGTGTTGAGGCTGACATCTGTCACTCTCACAGCTCCAATGGCTTTGATTTCCTGTGGTGGAGCATGTCCATTACTCCTGTGTTGGACATGGCCTTGTACAACAGACATAGAATGCCTCTGTGTAGGCAGTCTGTGACTGCATTCAGCTGTGGTGTCTACAGCCAGGCAGCATATGACATATATTTCACACCCTTTATCCTCTTGGTGGGGTAACTATGAGGTCTTCCGAACCGCTGCAGGTGTCACGTACGGTACATCCCATATGAGTCATTGTACTAGATTATGGGTCTGATAAGGGAACAGTACAGCAGCACAGTGACCTCTGTTGATGTAGATGTGAATCCTTTCATGATACGGTGTCCAATATCGACAATCTTCCTAGCCACATTGGCATTGTGAGTGTCACATGACAGATTACTGTTGACTTGTGTCCCTAGGTCCCTGATTACTCCTTGCATACATAATGGTTTGCAACCTATGTGGTAATTTGTGTGTACCTTGTCTGGTATTTGGCGGGACATTCATACTCTCCAGTATCTTCAGGATGTCTGGGTGGAGTTCTTGTTTGTGAGAGTGTGGTCTGTTGCATGCTACAGACTGTACAGCAGTTTTGACTACACTTAGGTGCACATGGGTGGTCTCCGCTGCTTTGTGCATTGTCAGTTACCTGGCCGTATGGGTGTCTGTGCTGCATATGGATACTTCCCCTCCTTTGATGTTTTGGTCCAGGTGTTGGGGCCATAACGCATGATATGTGGTATAACCTGGTAGTGCTGGTGTGCTATCACTAGACTTGCAGCAGGCTTCTGTCACTGCACAGACATCGACGTTCTCCATACTGGGAAGTGCCTCAGGGGCATGCATATTGCAGTTTACATATCTGGCATTGGTCAGCATTACCCTTATGTTTCTTACCACTTATGTTTTCTAGGGTGGTGGGTAATCTTTTTGGCCTTGCCTACATACGGCTCTATGGAGGTGGCAAAGGCCTTATCCAGTATCCAGATGCACAGGGGTAACAGGTGCAAGCCATCCCTGGAACAGCAGCATGGCTTGTCTTGCTTGACATCTCAAGCAGACAGACATTAGACCCTCTTGGACTGACAGCTGTAACTGTGCCACCTGTTAAACATGATCATTCTGTGTTTGTACTGTGGCATCATTCTTAGTGAGGGTTGGATGCTGCACATGGCCAGTGTCATACTGGCCTGGGGTACATACTCAGAGAGCTCATCCATGTCTCTTTCCATGTAGCCCAGGGAGGTACATCTCAGGTCATTCACACCAGCATGGACATTGAGTGCATCATATTTCTGCTTGCTTTGGGGTGACCTGCGTACTTGTGTTATGTGGCATATTGTGGCAGCCTACAGGCAGCTTACTGTACCCTTTCCCTTGTTCAGTCTGGTGAGTGGGACAGCAGTGTGTCTGCCTATACAGACACCTATTACAACTGTATCAGGCATGTTGTTTCTCCTTCTGGCCTGTGACTGTTTGGCACACCAGCTTTGTGTACTATGTGTTGCATGTGCTATATTTGGAGGTTGTGGTTGCTTGTGATCTGCTTTGGAGGCTTCTGTTGGTGTGGTGTGTTTGTAATTAGGGCCTCCGGGAATGTTTTTCGTGTTTATGTGTTTGGTTTACAGTTGTGGTAGGTCTATGTGGGACTGGGTTTGTGGTGTATGTGGTTACCTTCTCCTCCTGACAAGTTTTGACAGTACTGAGTTGGGGGGAGCACAGCCTCTGGTTTGGATACATGGTTGCATCTATCACATATATTTGTATTTATTGGGGGGAGTTGTGGTTGTCTGTGTACTTGGGACAGGTGTCACATTGCCTCTGGATTCACAGATTCTACTTGTTGTGGCTGGCCTTAGTGGATTGTATGTGTGGACATATGTTATTGCCATACTACTGATCAGTGATTACTTCCCTTTTTATGTTTGCTCTATCATGTGGTAGCTTCTTCATTCTCTTGCATGGTTTGGTAATGGCTGGAGTCCAGCATGCCAGATGCCTGCATGTATGGCATTGTGTCTTGTTGTTATTTGTGATTGCATACTCCAAGCATTCCTGGTTGTGTTCATGGAGTGCCTGTATAATATGTTCTGCGGTGTGTCCAATATTCTGCACTTGCACAGGCCTTTCATGGATTCCACATCAGTTTGGAGGGGTGCAACCTATGCTATACACATGTTTTTCACTGTGGTATTCTGGCCAGGGACTGGGGTCGGGATGTGTATATCCAGTGTGATTACTCTATGGTCTGGTCTTACCAGTGAAGGATACACTTCTCATCTTGCCATCCAGTACACATGTTGCTGATTATCACATCCAGTATGCTTACCCCTCTTGTAGGAGTGGTATGTTGTTCCTGGGCATTTTGGTTTATGGATTCTGGGAACTTTTCTCCGACTGTGTCGGTGCTAGTATAATGCTCCCGGTGTAGGTCTGGGTATTTTCAGTCAAGCAATATAATGTGGTGTGGGGGGCTTGATATATTCATGTATTCCAACATAGGCCAGGTGCAGTTCCTGGTATTAGGACAGTAGTCTGCAGCAGGCTATATACTGGGAGGCGGTTTTAGCCATTGGTATTTGACCATGGCTAATCCATGCTGCTTCTTGTTGTGGTACCAACATGGGGGTGTGGTTATCCTTGACATTTATTGCTAGTCACCCTCCTTTTGTAGCTTGTTCCATGTTTTGCGGCTGTACGGCACAGTATGAGGTGTGACCTGGTAGTGTTAGGGTGCTGATGTGAGCCTTGACCCAGTTCTCTATTACAGGACTGATATCTACATTCTCCATACTGTGTGCGTTTACACTGCACACATCTTGCTGTTTAGACTTCTGGCATTGGGTAGCATTGCATCTAGGTTCCTATCCCTTGTGGTACCTATGAAGGTGGGTTTGTGTTTTGAGACTTACCTATTCAGGGCATGCTGTGGGTACTGACAGCCTTTGCCAGTATCCATGGGGCATGGACTGATAGGTGCACGCCACCCCTAGCAGGTGGTGCATCATGTCATGCTCCGCATGTCTTCCCAGCCTGAAACACATTGGCTCCCCTTTGACTAACTGCATTAGTTCAGCCAGTTATTGCACTTGATCATCCCATCGTCATTTTGTGGCTTCATGCTTGGTGAGGGTGGATGTTAGTCAGGGTGCTCAGGTGTGCATATAGTACATGGTGTTACATTACTTAACACATGGCATTCATGCCTCAGGTGGTGCTGCAGGGCTGCCTCTGTCGGATGCACATATTACACTTCCCTGTACATGTTTGTGAGCAGGTCATGTCATTTTAGGCATCCATGTTATTATTTTAGTGAGTCAGAGGGGGGTATCATTCCCAGGGTTCCTACTGAGACAGTGTATGTGCTATGCATTGCCTCTTTACCAAGGCCAGGGCATACTGGGCATGCCTCCTTCTGCCTACTGGGGCAGGCTCAGATTGTTCCTCCTCCAAGTCACGCTCTGCCTGTGATGGCCTTGGCAATGGTGGAGGGCTGTTTGGCCCAGCCCTATGCTAGTCCTGCTGCAGCTGTTTTCGCAAGATCATATTATGTAGCATAGCACATACCATGACAATTTGGGTACATGTAGTTGGTGTGTACTGCAAGGCTCCACCAGATGTGTTCAGACACCGGAACCGTGACTTCAGCAGCCCAAACACATGCTCTATTACATTACGTGTTTGTGCATGTGCCTCATTATGGCGTTCCTGTTCAGGTGTGTGTGCGTTTCTGATGGGTGTCATCAGCCACGGCTCCAGTGCATAACTTGCATCCCCCACTAGGTGTCCTTGTGGGATGTCCCCATTGGCAAATGTCTGGTACAGCTGCGTCAAATGCCAGATGTGGGAATCATGGTAACTCCCAGGGCAGCCAGCACACACATTCATTA
Source organism: Protopterus annectens (assembly GCF_019279795.1). Classification (NCBI taxonomy): domain Eukaryota; kingdom Metazoa; phylum Chordata; order Ceratodontiformes; family Protopteridae; genus Protopterus; species Protopterus annectens. The sequence continues at coordinate 1,052,739,242 of NC_056729.1, read as the reverse complement.
TTATGCCCTGGGCATCACACATGACCTGGCAGTTGATAGAGGGGAAGCCCTTGCGGTTAATGTAGGCCCTACCCCGCTCACCGGCTGGTGCTTTGATGCGTATTTGCGTGCAGTCTATTGCACCCACTACCTCAGGGTATTCCGCTATTTGCTGGAAGAGACGCATATTGCTGGCCAATACCTCACGGGCATTGGGGAAATATACATGATCACCGACATGTGCTGACATGGCATCCAGGAACTGGTGCAGTACCCTGGAGGCTGATGCCTGTGATATCCCCATCATATTGCCAGTTGGTCTCTGGAAGGTACCTGTTGCTAGTATTCTTAGGCCAACACATACCTTGGTTTCCACTGGGATGGGTTCCCCTCTGTTGGTTCTGTGTGTGAGGCATGGCCTGCACAGCTCAACTATTTGCTGCAGGAGGTCTCTGTCCACTCTATAGCACTCTACTATCTCCAGCTCATGTAACCCATGGTAGGTGACCCTGGGCCTGTACACTCTTCTCCGTCTCCTCAGTGTGGGTTGTCTGGCACCATCTGCATTGTCACCACCCTCAGCAAGTCGCCTATGTCTCATTATGACAGCTATGGCAACCCCTAACATTTCTGCTCTGAGTGAAGCTTTTTCAGTTTTCACTTCTAGTAGCTTACTCCTGTCTTGCAGTGTCTCTTAAGAGAAACATCCTGCACTACTGTTTGCAGAGTTTTAAGTGCTGGGCTGGGCTACTATTCTGCCTGTCTAATTGCCTGCTTCTAATTGTTTTCACCTGCTAGCTTCAGCAGTATTCCCTGCTAGCTTCCTACTAATTCTGTTGCTTCCTTTTTCCTTTCTGTTTCCTCAGGGGGGAGCAACGTGCATACCAGCAGAAACACGCTCACAGTGGCTTACACGCGTGCACACATGCTTACACGGTTCAGAATCTACTTATTTGGGTTAAAACGCGTGCACACTCATGCAAACTATGTTACAAGTCTGCCAACAGCCTCCTACATGGTCAGCCTGCTCTACACGTGCACACATCAGCGCAAACAGTGTTAAACATCTACCAACACGCTCCCACATGCTCAGACTGCCTTACACGTGTGCACACTGCCCTACTCGCACTTCATGGCATGCACACGAGCGCATGCACACCCAGCAAGAAACTTTAGTGTAAGTAACAGTGTACACCTTCCATTTCTTGACTTTCCCACACTTATCTTGTGGCACTCCTCTTTCCCTGATCTGTGTCTGTCATCTGTCATGTTACACTGACCTCCAATGAACTGCATTTCTTTCTACCATTCCCCCCCTGTGATGTCACCTATCTCCTACTTTATTCCTCCCCCTTATGTATCTCTTACACTACTCAGACTGTGCTCATTTGCTATGTGACTGTGAGATTCAGTATCCTAACCCTCATTTACATGAGATTGCCTACTAATGCTTAGTTACATTTCTTACACTCAGCTTCCCCCCTTAGCAATCACTACACAGTGGCCATGTTGTTTTTGGTCTGCTGGTCCCTGCATTGTCATTCCATGTATTGCATAAAACCCACATTTGTGGGTTTATAACCTTCATTTTTATGTTTTATACAGAGCAGCCCGTTTGCGCGGGGCTGCGCTGGGTTTAAACATCAGCGATCGCCAGAAAAAAAATTATATTTTTATTATTTTTGCATCGGGTTACCTTGCCGATGGCCACATATTTGGCCATTGGCATGCTGCCTGACACATATGCACCCTTTATTTGGAGCTGACATGGCTCCGTTGTGAAATTTGCAGAAACGTACTCAGTTGTCAACTGAGTACATTTCTGCAGCTAAAACGTCTCTTACATGGGCTGGTTTCTGCTTCGTGGATCGCTAATATACCTCATTTGCATACATTTCAGCTGCAAGTGAGGTATTTAGCCCAGTCCGTGTAAGAGACATTTTAGCTGGTCTCTTACACGGAGTTTAGGGCTGTTCCTGGATCGCGAGGCTTGCATGGAGTGTTACACGCCTCTTACACTCCGTGCAAGCCTTCGTGAATCCTGCCCATATGTCTATATTCATATACATTTATATATATATATATATATATATATATATATATATATATATATATATATATATATATATAATTGGGAGCCTATTTATGTATGTGTTCAGTGTATTTCCTTTACAATTAGACCGGTTTAGTACTTGGCGTTGCCGTAGCGGGCAGATCACAGGAATGATTCCATGTGTGGGGTGGCCCTCACATTTGATTATCATCAGCACAGCACTGACTTAGGACACTGTACATGCCTCTGTGTTGTAGCAGTTTCGTCCCATCCCTCTTCTGCACAGCCTATTATTCCATCTGCTGTCGATGTTTGTATGTGCACATTCCTATTATTTATGTCTACAAATGGAATGCATTTGTTAGAGAATGTACTTCTACATATTGATGTCTGCATGTGTGTAGGCATATATACCTATTAGAAACTCGCTGACCTCCACTGGGCCCTTTTGTAGAGTATCCACATCATTTGGGGATTTAATAATGGCTCCCAGTTTGCAGTCATCTGCAAACTTTGTTATCCAGAGTCCCTTAGTGTTGGCTTGCACTTCAGAGAAGTAGATCCAAACAGGTGTGGTCCCAGGACTGAACCCTGAGGTACGCCGCTTGTCACTTGTCTGGAGCTGGATTTGGAGTCTGCTACTTTTACAGTGTGGGTTCTATCAGTAAGCCAGTTAGCAACCCATTGGGTGACGTAGGGATTAATGCCCAGCTTAGTAAGTTTATCTATGATTCCAGAGTGGGCAATGGTGTCAAAGGACTTGGCAAGGTCTAGATAGGCTGTGTGGACCACCTTACCCTTGTCCCTGGCTCTGGAGACTAATTTGAAGAAGTCAATCAAGTTCAGGAGACAAGATTGGCCCTTCACGAACCCAAACTGGGTGGGGTCCAGTGTTTGAAGGTTGCCAATGCAGTACCATAACTACACCATAAGTAATTGAAACAGCACTTTATAAAAATAAAAATCACATTCACTACATTTTCTCAGCCATATTACAGGTGACACAAATGATTTTAGTTAGACCAAGTTAAACAGCATCATGTCATAGGTCAGATGTAGACTTATTGTATGCTGCAGTGGCTTTCTTGGCAGCCTCTAAAACATGTTTTGGCAGCTTAACATCACAGCAGTCCAGTTCTTCATTCATTTTAACTGCCAACAAAGAGTTCAATGTTTTTACACTCAGAGACTGACGCAGTTCAGTTTTCACTTTCCGCACCATACTAAATGCTCTTTCAGCTTGTGCATTTGAGTGTGGCAAGCAAAGTAGATTCATCATCAGCTGCTTAAAGAGTGGCAGTTTCCCTTCAGTGCAAAGGTCCCTCATAAGGTGTGCCCAGTACTTTGACACATGAGTGGAGCCCATCTACTGGGCCTGTCAGATTCCCCGTGTCCTTGATCTGATATTGGGTAAACTCATTGATTAATTGTTCAGCCTCAGCATCATTTTTACACACACCCAGATGGAAGCCAACATCCCTAACAATTCCTGAAGAAATGTCCAATTTTTTGGCCGGGTTAATAAGTAATGCAACATCTTTCAGTAAGTGATCCTGCATGGGAAACTTTTTCATCATTTTCTGCAGCACTGCAGCATAAAAGCTGTAACTTTTTTATAAAAGTTGAATTCAATGACTGTGCCGGCAATATACTCCTCATGGCTGTTCATGCACTGCTTGACTTCATAGCCAATACAAAGTCCACTATGTGGCAGAACACAGCTACTGTCAGTCAACACTGACACATCACTGTGTTTGATTAGTCTGACAGCAGCTGCAGGTCTGAGGAGTCTGCCAGCATACTGCTGCAGGAGTTAATGCACAGTGGCATGCAGTGTCAGAAGTTTACTTTCTCAGTTCTGAAGCTGGATGTTGAACTCCATTAAGGGTTTCAATGCATACTTGAAACTCCAATAAGGGTTCCAGTGTATACTTAAGAAACATAAAAATCATATGCACTTCATGACTCTGCATGTTTTTAGAAATTAAGTCAGTCTTAGCAGACCTTGGCTCTGCAGACAGAAAATACAAATTTAGAGCTGGCCACATGTCCAGAGTTCTGTTAATTACCTTACCAAGACTAAGCCATCTAGTAGGTGCATGTCTAATGATCTTGAGGGGGTCAGTATCTGTGAACAAAGCTAATTCTTGCAGTTTTTGTTGCCTTTGTGCACTGGAACTGAAATGGCAGTGCACATCTGATATAAGTTCTTCAACTGATGAATGTAGTGCTTTTACAGCAGCCTTACTGCAGAGATCTGCCAAGTGGCAGAGACACCCCATGTTTAGAATTGTGGCTTCACCTCCTTTAAACGAGACAGCACAGAATTGTGTTTTCCAAGCATTGAGGCAGCATTGTCTGAAGAAAGGCTCACAATGTTGGAAACTGGAATGTTACATTTTCTCAGACTGGACATTAAAGCATCAAACATTGCTTGTCTAGTTCCTGACACACATTCTGGCATATGAAGGAACCTTATCACATTTTTGCTTGCCTTTTCATCAAGGTAACCAACAAGGATCATTAACAGTTTGTCATCTCCCATGTCTATGCTTTGGTCCATATACACACAGAATGGTGATTTCTGGCAGGCTGCTGCAGCATCATTCTGGTAATGAGGCCCCAGAACATCCCATGTAATGCAAGCTGCCTTCATTGCTCTACATGACATTTTCCGGAGAACATCTTGATCCTCTCCACACTTTTTTATAAATTTCAGGATGTGTTCTCCTGCTGCAAATGATAAGTTGTGTTTAGCAAGGAGAGACACAAAACCAACCTCTGCCTCAACCACCTTTGTACTTGCTAAACTCTGCGGTCCAAAGAAATCCACCATAGATCTTCTAGCTGCATGCTTGCAATTCAGCCTGTGCATGTTGTTGCAGATCATGTCGGCCCCTGTGATGGAGTGTGAAATCCATGTTACAAGTCTTGCAGAAGGCATATTTCATTCCGCGCCTACTCATAGAAAGCCAGTCAAAGGCACTTGCCCAACTTGGGTGAAAAATTCTGTATCTTCGCTTCTTTGGGGTACTATCTGTACCTACATCCCTGTCCTCATTGTAATCTGGGCAGTCTGTACCTAGCAGGTTAGTAAAACAGTGGTGTTAAACAATGACAAACAAATGGGGCTACAGTGCAGAAAGGAAAATTAAAAAAATCTCCTCAAAAGCAAAGATATGAGACAACAGGGCCATAACCTACCCACATCACTGGAAGTTTCCTGACTTTGCACCATCTTCTCTTACTCATCTCTGCTCCTTTTGTTTATTATAAAGGCCTGCATGATCAGATTCTACAATTCCTTGCTTTGACTACGACACTTTCAATCCTCTGGTGCTCACTTGCCCACCTAACCAGTGTTACAGAAGGGAAGAGTGACTTTCATGACATTCAGTACTCTCAAAACACCCTTTTCAAAATCCATGCCAATGCATTTGCAACACACATCATGACAATACTACTTGCATTTTACATTCACCACTTTAGATGTGTTCTACCCCTGTCCTACAGCCAGCTCTGGGCTTGGCAAAGGTGCCTAAAAAGGTATTTAAAACCAGGGTCCTTTGTACTTTTACAAGAATGTGCCATATAAGACATCATGCCTTGAAACACTTTAAAAACAAAGAATGCAAGATCTGACATCTTTAACCCTGAAAAATGAAACACACTAAGCAGAAGTATACAAACATATCACAACATTTGTAAATCCTAATACCCTACCTTGAAATCCAAATAGCACACTGATGGCAAAAAAATCTGTTCCAAAGTATACAAAGGCTGTAATGATTCTGGTATGAATGTGCTTAGTTTCCAGTTGTGGAAACACTACTGGAAAAATGCCACTGAGTAAAGAAACCAGAGCAGAATGGGAGGCAAAACCAGACCTGACAATATTGCTATAAACCTGAGGCATTGTCAAGAGAATGCAAATTAAAATATTTTCTGAAGTTTATAACTTTGTAGTCAAGTGACATGCATGACATTTCAGACACCAGCACAGCTCAACTAATCTGGGACATACCTAGAAATAATTAGGTGCAAGGAGAGACAAATTACTGAAAACTGAAACAATAGAGAATACTAATAAATGCTTTGAAACAAGGGTATAATTTTAATTCCTGTTTACTGCCCAACTCAACAAATCCCAAAATAACCATGGATAGACACTTAAATGCATGGGCATTAACGCTATTCTAGTCTGCCAATATACTACTGAACAGCCTAGCTTAAATTCACAGTTCCTACCATGTTATACTACCTCTTTCAGAAAAAGAAGAAAACTTAATAATGGATAAATTACTATCAACACATCATGATTAAGTTAACAGAAATCATTGCAGGACTTAAAATTACAAAAATTGCCATTTTCCAACATGTTGTCAACCAGCAGTGCAGTACAGTTGCTTACGAATTTTCCTTGAGCAGTTCAGTGTCTTTCCATTATGAAAACACAGTAAAGTCACACTCTAAAGTTCTGCCAGAAAATACAGCCGGACACTTTAAAGTGCCTCATTACTATAAACAACTCACTTTTGACATACATTCTGATATACCTTTCAATTTCTAAGTGCAAGAAATCTGGACAAAGCCCAATGTAATAGGGGGACAAGCAGCACAATAATAGAGACACTTTAAATATTGCTCTTATAAACTTAGAAAGTTGCTAGAATAACAGGACCTGTCTCAGTTTCTCCAAAAAAAAGCAAGGCAATTACTTTCAGAGACGTACTAGGGGCACAAGCAGCAGAAACATAGAGACACTTTAAATATTGTACATATAAACTTAGAAAGTTGCTGGAATAACAGGACCTGTCTTGGCATACGGTTTCTCCAAAAAAAAAAAAAAAAAAAAAAGGCAATTACTTTCAGAGACGTACTAGGGGTACAAGCAGCGGAAACATAGAGACACTTTAAATATTGTACATATAAACTTAGAAAGTTGCTGGAATAACAGGACCTGTCTTGGCATACAGTTTCTCCAAACAAAAAAAAAGGCAATTACTTTCAGACATACTAGGGGGACAAGCAGCAGAAACAGACACTTTAAATATTGCTGTTTTAAACTTAGAAAGTTGCTAGAATAACAGGATCTGTTGGCATACAATTGCTCAATTCCTATCTATCACACTACAGAGACATACTAGGGACAATCAGCACAAAAATACTGGCACTAAATGTTACTTACACACTTAGAAAGTTGCTAGAAAATAACAGGATCTGTGCTAACATACCACTTCTAAAGGGAAATATTTGCAACCAATACAGCTAAAACACTTACCTCTGCCTATATACACAGCACCAGCTCAATACAATCCGATGACTCCAGCACAAATAATCCACCATGGCACAAACTGACAATGATGATCCTCCCAGTTGTCTAGCAGTAGACAGCAAAATAAATCCTCAGCCTTCTGACGCAGCAAACTGACTCCTCTCCTGGCAGGCAGGCTAGCTTCCAACTTTCAAGTCCCATCTCCCCTGATGTCTTCAATCTGCAGCTGCTCCTTCCTTCTTCCAGGTGTTCTTTCCCAGTTGATAAGAACCTAAAAAATAAAATCCCTGATTCCTGGAAACCTCTTTCAAGCCATTATTTTGGCATGAAAAGGCTTCTCGGAACATGATTGGCTTTTATTTGGGAGCTCTCATTGGCTCCCGTTCTCCTGAGACTCTCTACTTGATTGGCTCATAGACTGAGTTCATGATTGGCTGTAAATGCGGTCTATGAGCCAATCAAAAACTGAGGTGCACAGCCAATGCTGTGTAATGCGGAAGGACAGCAGAGCTATGCATTGGTTTGTATACTGCAATGCTGATTGGCAGTAATTGCTGTACACAAACCAATCAGAATCCTTGTAGCGGAGCCACAGCTGTTCAATGCAGAACAGCAGAACAGAGGCTTCGCTTGTCATTAAATGTGGAGCGTTCTGCATAATCCGGAGCACTTCAATGCTCAGGTCCTCAATGAATGTCCAGTAGTGAAACTCTAGGGACTGAGCTTCATCTGAATTTTTAGCCTCAGACAACATTTCTTGTTTCAGTTTCTGGTAGATGTGCACAAAACATGTTAATGGGCCATGTATGCCTTCAGTGAGACACTGGTTAATTTAGAGTACAATGTTCAACCCCACTCTGTTGGGGCCAGTTTTCTATAGTTAAATATGTTTCAAGTGCCATCATGCAGAACTCTATATCATCTTCTTTGCTCTACAATTTGGGATTTCCAGTAAAGCAAGACGTTTGTTCACTATTGTGGATATCTGTCTTTCCAACAAAGCAGGTATTAATTTGTTGCTTCACATCACTCATGAACAGATGTAGTCAAACTGCCTAAAGCTCACCTCAAAATTAGCCAGAATAAAACAGTACTTACAGGTGCCAGTCACAAGACTTCAGTCTTTTCACTTTAGTAACCAGGGAGGTATCTCAGTTTAGTACACAGGAAAACATCTCTTATAGGTTTTAGGCTACAGGGATACTTATAAAAGCTCACCTACCATCCTGTTTTATACTCAGAAGTATGCTTCTCTAGCTCAACAGCAGTGTGATTCCATGGTTAGCTCCTGTCTCAGCAGTCACTATGTATAATTAATGCAGCAAAATATTACAACACACTGATTATCATCATAAAATAATTGTAAATTAAAATGGTAACACCAAAACATGTAAGGTGCAAGACAAAACAAAACATCATTTTTTGCAGTGGGAAAAGCCCTTCTGGACTCTGATGTGGGGGGTCTGTGCCCTCCCCATCACCTGCTACTTACATATGCCAGCCATGAAATGGAATAATTGTGAGGGAAGAGCATAGTTCCCACCCCTGTTATTAGAATTACCTCACACCAGGACTGTTGATCGGCTGATCTTTCAACCAAACAAAGTCTATATGGAGGAACCCATACATGTATTTTATATATATATATATATATATATATATATATATATATATATATATATATATATATATATATATATATATTCACTTTATAAGCTTGAAATTCTGAAATCTCAAATTTCAGAATCTCGAGCCTATAAAGCAGAAAATCCAAATACCAGCTAAATACCCAAAACCACACAATCACGAAGCCCTAAATCCTGAAACCACAAAACCACAAAATTCAAAATCCCAACACTTGCAAACACCAATACAACACACACACACACACACACACACACACACACACACACACACACACACACACACACACACACACACACACACACAAAACTAAACAAGCACACACACCTACCCTTATTATATACAGGGGGGGCAAGCTCCCCTGCACCCACCACACCCCACTACTTAAATATTCTAACTCCAATGCATTACATACACACACACACAAAACACCACCCCACAAAGTACATTCCTCTCACACACACACATCACAGTAACAACACACACTAACACACACTACAGCCCCTACCCAACACCCTTACACATAAACACTTACCTGAATCCACAAACACAGCGCAACACCAGAGCCGCTAATTCAAAATCTCCCGCATTCAGGATTTTGAATTTTGCACTTCTGGGGTTACAATGTTCTGATCCTTCCACTTTATGAGCTCGAGATTCTGAAATTCGAGATTTCAGTATTTTGAGCTTATAAAGTGTTCCCATATCTGTATATATACATATATATATATATATATATATATATATATATATATATATATATATATATATATATATATATATGTGTGTGTTTGTGTGTGTGTGTGTGTGTATGTGTGTGTGTGTAGATAGATAAATAGATATATAGATAGATAAACACACACTTGACTACACCCTAATGCCTCACATAATAATCTAACCCCTTAAATAACTATTACAAGCACAATCAGATTATAAGACAAACATATAGTATAAAAACATATAAGCAAACTCATTGCCAACTTATCTCTAATCAACCATACATCCCATTGTGACAATGTGAGGTATTGCCAGTTATGCCAAGAGAAGTAGGGCAGTGGATGTGTAACATATGCCAGCATAGCTAACTGGAATTTTGTAAAGAATTATATGTTATTTCTATATCATACTGATTTGTACAGATGCTTGTGCTGTGCTGAAACATGTATTCGTAAAGCTGCTTATGTTAAAAATGTACTAACAGTGTGCCCTGCTGGACAGAAAAATAAATATCCATGCATTATTGTAACTGTTTAAATGTATGTGTTTTAACAAGGGTACTGGAAGAGAAGAGGTTAATCTCAAGCCATCTAACTTTGAATCAATAGTTTGAAAATACATTACCTTGCTTAGGCCATAAAGTTTACATCTTGCAGTTCTCAATGCAACCAGAGACAAAAAAGTCTGTATTAGGAAGCTTTCTGCATTGTCTTTGGGGTGAACTAATAGCTACTCTGGAAGGGTGGAGGATTGAAATTGTTTTGTCATTTCCAGGAACTGCAGCAGAACTTAGCAAGGCTCTCGGTTTGTGTAATATTGACACATATGTGTTAAATTTGGATAGCTTCTTGGCAAGGGGGGAGGGGGTGTAACATGGGAATCAGAAGTCAGATGATCAAATCCAGATATATGTGATGTCATTCTGTAATCCATCACTAAAAATGATATTTTAATACTAGGTGAGACTGAAGTCTCACTGCATTCTGTTTTTGGAACCTCACAGAGAAGGACCCCTCGCCTACTTCATCTTGCTTTCCTCTGGTAAGTGACCAGGGAATAGTAATTTTTTAGATCAGTCAGGAAAATATAGTGAGATTAGTTAAGTACTGTTTTTCTGTATCTGTCTAAATCTATTCATCTTTGTTAATTTAACATTTCCTGTGTTTGAAACTCTGGTGTTTACTGTAAATAGATATTTAGTATTTTCATGTTCTTTTTTTATCTATAATTAAATATATTTAAAGTTTTCATTGTGGGTAGTCTTTTAGAGAATATTTTAAACTCTGAGAGTACTTATATATATATATATATATATATATATATATATATATATATATATATATATATATATATATATATAGTGACAGCTATGGCCACTCCTGAAAGCCTTCCTGCTGGTCAAACTATCATTGTCTGGTGGTGGTGTAATTGCCTTACAGTCAGGGCAGAAGGTTGTCCAAGTTACACCTGAATTGGGTTAGGGAGGAACTCTGCTTAACATGGATGAGGAGCTTGATTGAAAGATGAGGAAGTTTCTGAGATACAAATCTCTTTCTCCAGCAGGTTCTATTTGTATGACAGGCATGGTTTAAGTCTTTAGGATGGTTAATTCTGGTGCTTTTTGTTTTGCAGATATGCAGGTAGTCCATCAGAATGGGGTCTGACAATGCCCTGTATGCCAGGTGTAGCTCTTCCCTCAAAAGCCTGTAGGAGACAGAATACATGGATAGGGTCTTGAGGTGGTCTGCATAGGACATGTTACTTATGCCCTGTATTCTATTAGTGAGGAACATCTGTGGACATTCCAATTAATGGATAATTCTGGGTAGGTACATACCAAAGGGGGCATTGTACTCAATGACAGCTATGACAAATGCCAAATACAGTGAAACAATGACTTCCTTGGGACAAGATGCCAGATCTTTGCTTATAAGTTCCACAATATAGAATGGTTTCCTCACTGCTGCAGACACATGATGGCCCAAGGCTAGACTATTGTCTATCTGTGTCCCTTAGTCCCTGACTTCTGGGTCAACTCTAAGGGGTATATTGTCAATATGATAGTTACCAAGGGTGGCTGACTTCCCAAAGGATACTATTATGCATTTATTGAATAACAGATTACAGGCTCCCCAACACTCGAGACTTCGGATACCAATAAAACGAAGTTTTTTATTCACATAAAAGGCAAATTACACTGGAGCTCTTAAACAGGGTTAAGCGCTTTCATCTGCCACACCGCAGATTTCATCAGAACCATTATGCTCCTGCATTTCATTGAATTTAAAAACTTTTAGGCGCCAAAATTCAATTAAAAGACTATCTGTTTTAAAATAACAAAAAACCTTAATAATGAACTATATTTAGAACTCATACTACTACAAAATGATGTCACCTTATTTACACTTATATAATATGTTAATAAATAAATTCCATATTCCAAATGCTTTTGCATTCATCTTGCACATGATATATCTATACCAAAAAAAGATATTAGACTACATAATTTATGTACATAGAGTGATATCAGGCATACATAGTTTGGTCATTCTATGTAATGTCTATACACATATTAATACTCATAAGTAAAACTATACCTAAAATATATGTAGTAATATAATGTATGTATAATAATATATAATTATTTTGTGTAAATCAGTATAAATATATCCAGATTTAGATTATTTTCAAACAGATTAATATAATTTTTTTACTTAAGACATGTATAAGGTTCAAAGAGTTTCAGTATAGAATCAGACATCTTGTCTTGTTGGTAATACATTCCTGTATACTGATTTACACAAAATAATTATATATTATTATACATACATTATATTACTACATATATTTTAGGTATAGTTTTACTTATGAGTATTAATATGTGTATAGACATTACATAGAATGACCAAACTATGTATGCCTGATATCACTCTATGTACATAAATTATGTAGTCTAATATCTTTTTTTGGTATAGATATATCATGTGCAAGATGAATGCAAAAGCATTTGGAATATGGAATTTATTTATTAACATATTATATAAGTGCAAATAAGGTGACATCATTTTGTAGTAGTATGAGTTCTAAATATAGTTCATTATTAAGGTTTTTTGTTATTTTAAAACAGAGAGTCTTTTAATTGAATTTTGGCGCCTAAAAGTTTTTAAATTCAATGAAATGCAGGAGCATAACGGTTCTGATGAAATCTGCGGTGTGGCAGATGAAAGCGCTTAACCCTGTTTAAGAGCTCCAGTGTAATTTGCCTTTTATGTGAATAAAAAACTTCGTTTTATTGGTATCCGAAGTCTCGAGTGTTGGGGAGCCTGTAATCTGTTATTCTTGGATTGTATTATGCATTTCTTGGCATTTAATTTTAGCCCATGTCTCTGACAGCACTTATATATCTATGACAGCCCTTCCTCAAGAACATTTGACTTCAGAGAAGTAAATGCCAAAAAGGAGCAGTCCCAGGACTTCACTTCACTTGTGACTGACCTCTTTGTAGAGATGGACTCCCCAGTACTAACTTCCAGGGTCTTCTCTGTTAGCCAATTGTCTATCCACTGGGTGACATAAGGGTTTGTACCTAACCTCTTGAGTTTTTCAACAGTGCCCAAGTGGGAGTATTGTGTAAATGCCATGGCCAGGTCAAGCTAGGCAGTGTGAACCATTTTGCCCATTGCGTTGGTGACCTTCTCAAAGAAGTCTATCCTAAAAACCCTTCCCTTAGAAGAAAGTGTATCCCATTTTAATGACACTTTCCTCAAAATACTGGACTCCCATGCTCCAAAACGACTCATTAGAACCAGGTATCGTATTGCACCTTGGCTATCTAATGACACAAAAAATAAAATTAAACTCAGAAACCTGTCATGGAACAAATGGAGAACCACTAAAACCCCCCTAGACCGTAACAAATTCCTTCAGCTTAGAAATTCAACTAAAGCAGCTGTTACATCCGATAAAAAGCAATATTTCTATCACCTCCAAGATAAGCATCAACACAACCCTAAAAAATTTTGGGCTGGCTTCAACCAACTTCTCCATCCAGGTAAATCTTCCACCCCCACACCTGCAACACTTATGGATAAAGATCCAAGTGAGATAGCAAACTCTTTCAATTCTTTCTTTACTGAGACTATCCAGTCCCTCGCTAGTCAGCTTACCTCCTCCCCCTCGGCCGCAACCACCCCCAAGGTTCCTAATCAACCTGCCTTCAACTTAGCACCCTCCTCTACCTCCTATATCCGTACCCTTCTAAAAAAACTTAAACCAACCACCCTAGCGGCTGACCTACTTCCAGCTAAATACTTGCAAATAGCAGCTGATGCCATTGCTTACCCTGTATCTATCCTTATTAACCACTCAATCTCTGAAGCCTTGATCCCCTCTATCTGGAAAACCTCCTTTATTATTCCTCTCCACAAAGGAGGTCCCTCCACTGGTCCATCTAATTATCGACCCATTGCAATCCTGTCCCCTCTATCCAAAATTATGGAACGCTGCATTCACAAACAACTTATCACCCACCTTACCCAAAACAAACTCCTATCTAATTCCCAACACGGCTTTCGCCCACATCACAGCACCACCACTGCTCTTCTCTCCTTTGTTGACTCAATCAACTGCAACCGGAACAACAAATTAATTTCCTCTGCGCTCTTTCTTGACCTATCAAAAGCCTTTGACATGGTTAACCATAAACAACTTCTCCTCACACTTGAAACCTTCAACCTTAGCAAATCCACCATAAATTGGTTCAACGCATACCTCTCTGGTAGAAAACAAGCAGTACAATGGCATAATAGGATTTCAGATCTTCTTCCCACTTATATCGGTGTCCCTCAAGGATCTATCCTAGGTCCCCTTCTTTTCTCTCTCTTTATTAACGATTTACACTCAGTCCTTCCCAATACCACCTGCATCCAATATGCAGATGACTCTACCCTTATTTGTTCTGACATCTCTCTCACCAACCTTCAATCTACTACCCAAATCTGCTTCTCATTAGTAGAAAAATGGTTCTCAGACCTAAAACTCCTACTCAATCCAACCAAAACCAAATTACTTTTATTCTTCCCTTCTCCAGCAATACCACCCAGGCTACAATTTCCCAGCACCCAAACTCCTACCTTTGTTGTCTCTGCTAACAATGGCACCAAAATCTATCCAGTCTCCCACACCAAACTACTTGGGGTGACAATAGACCACAAACTTAGATTTGACATGCACGTGAATCTGACCACTAAAACACTGAACAAGAAACTCGGATCCATGTACAGGATAAAGAAATTCCTAACCCCTCACACCAAACTAACCATTGCCAGAACTCACCTCCTCTCCACCCTCCTATATGCCTCCCCTATATTCTCCTTTCTTCACAAAAAAGAGCTTAATAAACTATCCTCCGCCTATCACCACATAGCTAGATTTATCACCGGTATGCCCTACCGTACCCACCATTGCCTAAACCTTAGAACACTAGGATGGTTAGAATTGCCTAATGTTCTGAAACTTAACCAACTTACTGAGGCATTCAAAATTATTAAACATCCTGACAAAACTCCCTCTCTAAACAACATTCTCACCTCCTATTCAAATCTATCATCCCTTAGGTCATCCAAAATTAGTCAAGTCTTGACCATCAAACCTAACAACTCAGGAGGGGATGCTCTCTATGCCAATTCCATTGGCAAGTTATGGAATGCCCTTCCAAGCAACCTTAGACAATTGACCACTCTGGACCAATTTAAAATTCACCTCCGAGCATTTCTAAAAACCCAATGGTTATGCCCATGCCCTAACCCTGATTAATATACCATGCCCATGACCCCATACGGCCTAGACTAGCCACTATGTAATCCAACGCAAATGGGTCACCTTATAACCTTTACATCTATCTTACCAACTCCTTTCTTCCTAGGATTCCATCTTTTCTATTTACTTATTGTTCTAATCCAATATTAGAAGCGTACCAACTTATTGTACCAAATGTCTATTTTCTGTCGTATTGCTTGTATATTTGCTCTTGTACCACTATTCTTGGGAACTTTTCCAATATCTTAAGAGTATTTAATGTAGTATACTAAATGTTTTAATTTCCATTGTAATATTTGTAATATGTGCTCTTGTACCTCTGTTCCTTGGAGCTTTTCTCCCCGGGCCTCCACTGAAAACGGATATGTATCCAGCTGGACTATCCCGGTCAACAAATGTAAAATAAATAAAATAAAATAAAATAAAAGTCCAAAGGGTTGAGTAGGCATAACCTGCCATTAATGAAACCAAATTGAGTTGGATCCAGTATCTGGAGGTTTATTATATAATTATTGATCATTTCCGTGATAATTCTTTCCATGGCTTTGCATATGAGACTAGTGAGACTTATGGGTCTGTAGTTTTCAGGATCAGTAGATGGCCCACCTTTGTGCAGAGGGATGTTTGTTGCTGTTCTCCATTTATGAGGCACGAAGACTGTTTGGAAGCACTTCCAGAGACCCTGATAGATCATGTTTCATGCTAGTGAGAATGCATCCTGGAAAACTGTCTTGGTCCATCAGTGCAGTGTTCTTTCCTTTAGCAAGATCATTGAGGACATGTTCCCTTGTAATGGTAGGGTGAGTTATAATTGGGGTCTATATCAGTTTACCAAAAACTTACTTTGTTGAATGCGTATTCATCGACCCCTTTTCATCGAACCATTAAATCAGTGAAACACTTTCTCAGGGAAAGAAGGTAAGTGGTCATTGTTTCACATTTGCCCTTTTCCCCAATGTAGTGCAATCTCAGATTTGGTATATATAATTAGAGGGGTGGGGGATGCAGCCCCCACATTATGAGGGTGTGCGGGATGAAGCCCCCCACATTATTTTGTTTAGAATGGTGCAATTTTTCTTACGATTACCCTGGTGGCCAAGTTGATTTTTTTTCCTGGGAAACTGTTTCACTGCTGTAATGGTTGGATGAAAAGGGGTTTATGAATAGGCATTCGATAAAGTAAGTTTCCCCTAAACTGATATACACCCTATAATTGATGGAATTTCCTGAGAGGAAGTTGAGGAGGGAGGGTAAAGTTAGGGATGAATTTGTCTGCCAGTAAGTTTGCTATATCTTCTGGCTCAGTACAGGTGGTTATATTAACAATGAACTCTGCACTAAATTGCACATTGATTTTGAGGTTGCAGACATAGATAAAAACTGCCTTGTGATTGTCCTTGGCCTGAGAGGCCAAGGTTACCTCAAATTTCAGTTTGGTTGACTTTATCTGCCATCTAAGGTGTTTTTTTTTAGTTTGGTGACTATAGTTTTACTCTGCTGGGTGCTAGACCTCCTGATTTTAGTCATGATTTTCTTCCTTCTGTTGAACAGCCTATTGATGCTATGATTTCACCAGGGTTACTATTTGTTTCTGCATTAGTTCTGTATTTATTCCTGCTGGGTACAGTTGCCTCTATGGAGTTATTAACATTCTATAAGGTTTCTGTGAACACTTCTGCATTCGCAGTACTGCTCTCAGGGTTTATGTGGGCTTGAAATTTTGCCAGGTTATCTTGTAATTGTAGGACGTTAACCTTAGAGTAGTTCCTGAACATTCCATGGTTAGATGGAATTCAGGGTTTTATTTTTACTTCATAAGAGACTGTTTTGTGGCTTGACCTTGCTAGAGAGTACATTATACTAGTGTCTGTGCAGCGTTGTCTCATATTAATAAGTACCAGGTCCACTATCTTTACACCACTAGTCAGTGTATTGATGATCTGGTCCAGACAATCTGTATTTAAATAATCCAGGAATCTCTGTTCCTGCATGCTTAATGTCACATATGATTCCCAGTTAATAGTGATACAATTAAAGTCACCAAGAATATGGTATTGGGTTAGATTTTGAGTGTTTCCAGTAAGTTTACATACATATTAGGGATTTCCTGGTTCATAGAGTGGAATCTATATCTTGCTAGGAATTGAGACACCTTCATCTTTAGACCCTGTCTGCGTAGTACCTGGCCTAAATGAGTGGAATGCACTATAGCCTTGCACTTCAGTGTGCTTTCCGTGGCCTTAAACCATGTTCCAGTGACAGCATAGATGTCAGCATTCTGTAGGGTGAGGAGAGCTAGCAGAGAGTGGAGTTTCGTGTTCAGACTCCTAGAATCAGCAGCAACACCTTTTGATTTTCGTTGTTTTGATTTGCAATGTTGGAAGTACTCTCAGCTTGGCATTGCCTAAAAAAGTCACTATGGGAGAGGACAATGTTTTAGCTAATATTCAAAAGCCTAGAGGGGACAGGTGCAGACATCCCTGGCAAAGCAGCGTGGTCTGTTGACCATCTCCTTCCATGCTGACAAATATTGAACCCCCTTAGAATGACACCAGGAGCTAAGCCAATTATTAAAGTCAGTCATCTTCAGTTTGTATAGTGGGAGCATCCTTGGGATGGTAAAATGCTGCTCACTGCTAGACTCATACCTGCCTGGAATACATATTCCAAGTGCTCCATGCTGTCTCTCTTCATATAATCTAGGGGGGTGCTTCTCAGGCCATTTCACCCCCTTGGACTATAAATGAGTCATACTGGTACTTGTGATCCAGTGACCTGAGTGAGTGCATAATGTGGTGGATCCTGGCCCCTGTTAAGCAACTGACCACAACTTTCTCCTTACTCAGCCTGGAGAGAGGAACATTAGTGTGTCTCACAATGGAGTCTCCAATGATCAGAATGTTGGATTATGTGGAGGCTTGTCTTATGGGTGTACAAGCAGGGACCTCATGAGATGTGGCTGTATGGATTGATGTGGCCATTGCATTGAAAGACTGCACTCAGAGCTGCTGAGGACATTTGCTATGTGTATTACATCTAAGAGGCATTTGGGGTTTAGTAAGGTTCAATTAATTAAACCAAAGATATCCAAACCTTAATGCAAAAAAAAACAGTAAAAATCTAAATTTAAATTATTCTTGTAATGTGGATACATTCACTCTATCATAGGAACTTTAATAAAGAATATTGTTTTAAACAGCAATAACACTCCTGAGGAAAAATTGCATAACATGTATTCTCATTGTATTCATAACAAAATATCAGATTTGTACATCTAGATACATGGCAACCTTCACACATAAAAGACAAAAATAATACTTCTTGACCTAAATAATCTATAGTGGCTATACTTGTAGAAGAGATGGAGGAAAAACCATCATTTTTTCAAAACATTTTTAACATCAATAAGGTTGAAATCCTAGTAACAACACTTAAAATAAGCACACAAAAATCAGTTGGCAAAGCAGCATGCTACATATCTCTTACTATAAACAGGTAAGACTGAGGACTTACCTAAATTACTGCATGTATGTGTCAAGAAATAATAATATAAGGTGACCTAAAGCTTGATCAGCCTAAGAACACTGAAAAGCCTAGTCATACAGTATCATTCTATACTGATTAATCAATGTATGCATATAACCACAAGAAGGGGTAAAATTACAGAAAAATAAAGCATTTTGGACTGGGTACTAACAAGAGTCTCCAGCAGTATTCCCCATATAAGCATTATGCCAAATACTGTTTGTGGCCATAACCTATTCTGTGCCACGTGGAAACATACCTAATTACATACAAATTTCAAGGATAATATTGTTGGAAATAAACCCAAACTGTGTAAGGAGACCTGCATATCTAGCCATATATATAGTAATTCAGAACCACTGAAAAGCCTGTCTCTAATCAATGCAGTAAACCACTTTAATTATACAATTACATTTCATTAGTATTCTAAAAATTATATGCTAATTCAACAAATATATCATTGTTCCAATTGCAAATCTAACAATACCAATAATAGTAAGTCCAAGTGGGAGTAAATTGTAAAAGAAAATTCCAAGCCTATCGTTTTCCAAATGAAACATCTTACATGCATGCATATTTCATTCACAGATTATAAGAGTAATCCTTAATAGACCCGACTAGCCAAAATGAGAAAACCTGACATAGGTAGAGTTACTACTGCCTTATCTCTTAGTATAGTTCCTACCAACACAATTAAAATACTTATAGATAAACTCAGAGCAACCTTTTTAGCAGTCAATAACGAAGTGGGAGAATATCTCAGTATTGCTGTAGATGCCATTTTATATCCAGAATCTATACTTATAAACAGATGCTTTTAAGAAGTCATAGACCCTAAACTCTGGAAAAATATTGTATATTATCCCTTTATATGAAGACAGCAAATCTGTTAGACTAGCAAACTGCAGATCTAAAACTTTCAAATAAACCTTTTTTGTATCCTGTATGCAAAATGCTTGAAAAATGTGTCCTTCATGGATGTTTGACTACCTAAGAGGATTACTAATCCAATGGGGAGGTGAAAGCCATCACTCTGTGGCAAGGCTTATAAATGCCCATGGGCAGATAGCCTAGTACTTAAGTTACATTTCACAACATAACTTGAATTTAAGATAGAACATTGCACAGAAATGGTTTTACTAATCTTTATCAACTATATTCATTAAAAAAATAAAGTCAGGATGAAATGGATACATCCCTATTTTTGACATTTCTAAGTATTTGATACAGTTTGCTTCCCATGCTGTTACTTAGACTCACAGAATTTGGCCTGAGTAGCAATACAGTCAATTGATTTTCAAGTTACCCTACCCAGTGAACACATCACATATGCTGCACTGAAGTGGTATCACCTTTTCAATAAATATTAGTAGGTGTGCCACATGTTTCAATAGATGGGTGTTTTTCTTTTTAGCATTTTCATAAACATAATGCATTCAGCTTCCCAACCCAAAGAATCCATTCCAATATGCAAGTGACTCAACATTAATTTGTGTGGCCTCTTTAATCAAATCACTTCACTCTGACATTCAGGAACAGAAAACTAGATAAGGTGTACTTAAGTCAAAATAAAACTAAATTAATGAAATTTTACCCGCAACTCAATGACCAAACTATACAGAATCTTTAGGTTAATATTTGAAATGTTGGGACCCCGCTCTGGAGAGGCCATAAATACAGAAACCAAATGGCCAAAAAAATGATCTTGCATATACCAAGTCAGAGATGGCTATTTCTTGGAATATTCTCTTTTCTTCAGGTTATGGAGATGTTGGACTTAGTATATATAAGTTCAGAAGTTCAGGGTGCAGGGGGGCTTTACCCAGCAAAAAACTAGTTTAAAGAAGAGTAATGTTCAATATTTGCTCTTCTGCATTTTCAGTCTTTGTGTGTGTGTGTGTGTGTGTGTGTGTGTGTGTGTGTGTGTGTGTGTGTGTGTGTGTGTGTGTGTGTGCGTGTTTGTGTGTGCATGTGCATGCGTGTGTGTGCGTATTTTGCCACTCAGTATTACAAGTGTCAACATTTCAATAGGGAGTCAAATCTACAATACCTCTTAGAGTCTGTGACTCATATTGGTGTAAGCATATTTGGTAACATTCCCAAAGCTCTACTGTTAGTGTCAGATTGCACTACCCGATGTCTTTTGGAATTGGGGCCTATGTCAGTGTTGAATGCTATGGTGGCATGGCATACCTGCCTACAAATGAATGATGTGTTTGTCTGTGTGCTATGCTCAAGTGTGTTTTGCATTTGTACTGAAGACTGTGACATTAGTAAATGTACAAGTAATAAAAGAAATGTGTCTTACTAGTTGATTACTGCATGTCATATAATGTACCAGAGTAACTTATTAACAATGTATGATGAGAACACTGACCTATTCATGGCCTTCTATTTATATGTTCAGTATATGACTATTATGAACTTTGGAATGTTGCATAATCATGACGTTATACTTGTTATTATTACACCTTTGTTTATTTTGTTATGCAACATATAATTAAATATTATTGCCCTGACCTGGTGACCATTATATTGTTACAATAAAAGTACTATAATGTTTTGTACATTGGGCAAACATTACACATGTCCAGTTCTATAAGTTTTGATGTTGTTACTTGCATATCATATAATCTCGTTAGAGTTATGTTGACACACATCTGTCATTACAGTGATACATATTTGTTTCAGATGTCTGCTTTTAGGATGATTATGATATGTTGCATATGTCAGTATGTACTGTGTAGTAGTAGATATATATGGCAATATAGGATGACTTGCCAATGTGTATGACATCCACATACATATTACTGTGAGAGTGACTTCCTTTCCACGACATTCATTATGCTTCAGTAACATTTATTGTGTCCAGTTTAATCTGTAGTTTGTTAGAGAATTAATACACATATGACTACTGTCATGTTTTATAACAGACCTGTCATAACAACACATTGTACATGGTTGTACCAAGTACATGATGTCAGGCTATATACATGTGCAATGGAAATATATTTAACTGTCATATGCATTTCTGTGCATGCCTTATCAGTGATTGGGTTTTATTTCATATAAATTTTGCATATGACTGTGATACACCTTATACACCATTTTGTAATTTATTATGAATTGGATGCATACTTGACATCATATAAGTTGTTATACTTGGATAAATTCAGACAGTAGTGTAATATCCCATACATAACATTTTCAGCATGTAGACTGTGTAGCTTTTTTGTCTTTTCATGTATTATTTGACTTTAGGTTAATACCTATTATATATGAGAAATATTTTATTCCTGTGTTCAAATTTGACAGAGTGTGGGACCCATGACAGATCAACAATTGGATGATGATGACATGCTAGATCATTGCCAGCTGAGTTAGACCCCAAGAACCAGGATGATGACTGATGGGAATGATGAAGAGGATGACAGACTGGGACCTGCATATGCCATTGTTCCTATAGGTAAATGGACAAGACATCCACCACCATGCTAGGAGGATGATTTTTGAAACCAGATCTTGGGCATAATGACAGACATTGTTTAGATACAAATGAGGGACATGATGGGTAACTTATTTCAGGACATGGCTAGATGCATGCATGACTCATTCAGGTAGATCACTACAGAGATATTTCATGATGTTTGACCCCATCTGGTTGGTCCCTCAGGAACATAAGTGCTGTCTGTGTGATCCACTTTTGTAATGTTGCCACCATGGTGTTCCCCATATTTAAATCTGTGTGGTCTAGGCATACTTGTGTGGACATTCTATAGTGTTGTCATGCTTTTCTCTCATACATCAAGATGTCCACTGTTCATGTCAGGTCATATATAGCTTTATCTTACTGCTGCAGTATGAAGCACATTACCAAATGGTACAAGTGTTACCATTATTATTTACATGATCTTCACATACTGTCATTACTGCATATATTGTTCCATATGGGCATACATTGCTCCATATGAGCAGGGATGTTACTCATTCAGTCTCTATGTGTGTGTGTGTGTGTGTACTCCTGTGCATACAGCATCCTAATATTGTTATGTCTGATAAACTCTGGTTCTTCATTTGACAGATATTACTGCTGCAGTTAGCATAATGTGAGTGGGACTCAATTGTTCTACTTGTGTTGTTCCTGTCTATAGTTATGAGGGATAATAGCAACTCACTTGCTGCATTATTCCCATTCTTAGCACATAATGGTGTGAGGTCTGTCAAATGTGTTTATTTGCATGTTATACATGCATATGTATTGCACACATTTTTGTATTGATAGCTGTTGTCTTATATCTGTTCAATAACATAAATCCTTGATTTTGTAACTTGTGTAACATTTTTGGGTCATGCTGTTCCACTGACACAATGTCCTTTTGTGTACCATGTACTGGCAATTACTGTGCTTTTTTGTTGTTGTACAGTACTTTGGCATGTACATACTACATGAATCTGTAACATTCATCAATCCCTTAGTGAATATACAAGGGTGATGCTTTGCTTAGCATCATTTATGATTCCTTTTCTGTCCTTAATATGCTTATGATACTAACTAGCCTTTTTGAAACTAGCATGTTTTAGGACATTTTTTTACTGGTTTGCATACATATCTGTGTGTAAGCCTTTGTAGTACATATACACTGGTTTAAATGGATGTACATGTGTATGGCTTTAATATGAACAATGCACAACTGCCCTTGTAATATGTAACTTGTTAAATGCATTTTTTCCATGTTGTTGTGCTGTAGTTCTGTATGCAGAACTGTCCCATGATCAGTCCTACACATGTACGGTGATATTTATATCAAGAGTGGTGATTGCACCACCTGTTATATTATGTTTGCTTGGCAGTAGATATGGGTTAGTGATATTCCAAACTACTTTTGCTGTGTACCTATGTCATTTTCTGTTTGATTGTTGCACATTATTGTGTTGTTTGTGTCATTTGTTTTGTACACAGACATGTTTATAGCCATCCCCAATGCACTGTGCGCATGTCAGACATTGGCCATTTGCTTCAGTGTACCTTGTGAGGGTTTTCAGTCCATCTTGTGCTCTGTGCACATGCATGCACACTTGTGTCTCCTTAAATATGGCTGTCCTGCTTTATTCTGTGCCTATATTCTCTTACTGGCATTTTGTCACTGCTGTGGGCCTATGTTATCCATCTCCCTTCCCCTTATAGTTTTGCCCTAAATGTTTCACATATGCATGTCATATGTTATGTGTATATTTACCTTTCTGTAATGTATTATCACTGTAATGAAGGTAGTGTATTAGCATAATATGACATTGTGCCACCATGATCGGTATCACACATATGCATGTCATATGTTACCTTCATGTAATGTATTATCATTTTAATAAAGGTAGTGTACTAGTATAATATGACCCTGTGCCACCAAGATAGGTATCACACATATGCATGTCATATGTTATGTGTATGTTTACCTTCCTGTAATGTATTGTCATTGTAATAAAGGTAGTGTACTAGTATAATATGATGCTGTGCCACCATGATAGGTATCACACATATGCATGCCATATGTTATGTATATGTTTACCTTCCTGTAATGTATTATCATTGTAATGAAGGTTTTGTACTAGTATAATATGACCTTGTGCCACCATGATTCATATCATATACATGCAAGGCAGATGCGCACAAGGTGTTGGCAATTGAGTAGATTCCATTAGTGTTTATGCTGTACTTGCGTGCTGTGGATTACCCAGATATTTCAATGCTTCCTGCTTATGCACATGCTAGCATTACTTAGTGTTCATTAATCGTATATGTAGCACCAGTTCCATAATATTCAATGTCATTGGTGTGGGTATGTGTGATGAGCCTTCTTTCACTTTGACATTGTATGTCACACATCTATGTTATATACCTTTTTACCCAAATATGTTGCCTCTGATATGGCATGTGCCTTTGCCATATGGATCCCATTTCTCCTGTGCTTGTGGTGTGCATACTTATTTATTTGTTATGTAGCCACATCAATTGTTGGCTATGATACTGCTGTTTAGGGCTGTGCTTAGATGTCTACCTTTCACATGCCAGTTTGGAGGTTATAGCCTGCCCTACACTTGCCTTCTTCTGCATTTCCTTACCTACATTTGCCCATCTTTGCTGTTCCTTGGCTTACACTTGCATTGTTGACAGCCTAGTGTATGATTGTACTTGAGATCCATAGTATACTGCACTAGTAACACTCCCTATTTAGTGTTCTCTGACACTCATCTACCATTGGCCAAGCACATTCTGGTATGATTGTCACACAATTTGCAACATCTGTTGTGCATTGGTACATATGTATTTTTGCTTTGCACCAAGTCTAGTATGCATCCTTACCCTTTTTGCCATTTCTTCTTCACCGTGTTGTGTAGGCTATGGGTGTGCTCTCTGTGTACATTCTCTTCCCTTTATGTGTATTCCTGACCTTTGTCTGTCATGTCTTGTGATATGTGTTATATATTTGTACCTGCTATTTTTCCCACCTCCTCTTTCCAGGTATTTTCCAACGCTTCTATTTTCCCAAAAAAAAAAATAATAAATATGGGACCTTTTTCCTCCCACAAAATTGCCCATTCCCCATTGGTTCTTCTTCTGACCTTCCCATTCTATCATGTCTCTTGTATGCCCCTCTTCTTCAGCCTCAATCCACATTTGCTTTTGTATCAACCTATTTCCTTGAGCACGTGTATTACCTATGCTCCCCACGCATGTCCTGCACCCTGTTGTTGGCTGGAATTGCCCTTTGCCACCCTTCATTATTTTGTATTCAAAATTTTGTGAATTACATTGGATTCTGCAAAGTGTGAGGGATGTATGTCTAGCTATGTGAACAGTATCTGTGTTTGCAAACATTTGTCATTTTTCAGGCATAACAGTTGATGCACATTTGTCTTCATTTAGTACACTCCATGTATTACTGAAGGTTTCATTAGGCTTGTATACCTTGTGTAGATGTGCATAGGTAATGCACATTACTTCATGAATGAGTTTTCACAGAATATTTATTTGGCACAACTAATTATGGTTGTGGTGATGTCACTGGCTATAGCTGACTTGTGCTTAGATATTCTCTGTAGACTGGGACATATTTGCATATTACTTGGTTAGCCAAAAATCTTGCATGTAGCTCGGTGTATTGTGACAAGTTCTGCAAAGTTTATGGAATCTGACCCATAATCTTAAACCAAAACTGAAATACTTTAATATTACAGGAACACAAGTTAGGATGGGAAACTTAATAATTAATATATTTTAAAATTATTTAAAAAAAAGACATGATGAAACAAGATACAACAATTTTGGAAACATTTCAGAAGAAACTGAGTTACTGAGGTTTGGACCAGGCAGATTTTTACCTTTGAAGAACATACTTCAACTGAACAGGCCTTACTTCCAAAACTCTTATATAAAATTCATACTATTGAACTTGCACCAAATAAAATACATTTAAAAATGTTAATAGATCTGCTTAACATTTCTGTGGTAACCCCCCCAGAGAAATACACTTACCAGATTTAGAAACACATGTCAAAGCATCCTCTACTAAAGTCAGTATACAGTAGTTAGATAACCCCTAAGAGTCATTAAACTCCATGCAGGGATAGTGCTATTCCTGCATGGAGTGGATCGTGCCAGTGCAGCACAGCAGTGCACCTTACATATTCATGAAGGGCACAATCTGTGAATGAGTGCAAGGGAGACATGTCCAAGCATTGCTTGTACAGTAAACATGCCCCCTGCACATAGGCAATTTGAAAAGAAAACCAGCGTCTGTGGACACTGTTGGCATACCCCCAAATGAACAGATATCTTCAGAATGTCCAGATTCGTGTCCTGGCAAAGAGCTGAGGCTCAAAGTCATTAAATAATGACAAACATATGAGTATAAGACCCTGCATCCACTACATACGTCATGCTAATGCAAAACCTATCAGTCATCAACTTCCCAAGTTTGTAAGAGCAATATTTAAAATCTGTCCTCTTTGCCCTCCCATCATGTTAGGCTTCGTCGACATTGTATGCTGTCAGAGGTGAACAGGTATGACTGTTAGCTATGTGCACATCCCTAAACTAATAAAAATAAAACAAATAATTATTTTTCCATCTCCACTAAAGTTTAAGCATAGCTGAGCATGTGTGTGTGTTGCACAGCTGTGTATAGCA
Organism: Protopterus annectens; assembly: GCF_019279795.1. Lineage (NCBI taxonomy): Eukaryota > Metazoa > Chordata > Ceratodontiformes > Protopteridae > Protopterus > Protopterus annectens. Next base: position 1,052,712,047 of record NC_056729.1, on the reverse strand, counting down.
TAACTTAAACATCTGAAGTAACGAAATAAAAATATACAGCCAAAATAGTCAAAGTGAAACAGCATAGTGGTTAGAGCTTTCACTTAACATGCAGCCATTCATGGTTTGAGCTCCAATGCAGTTCATTAATTTTTATATGTGAAAACAGCACTAAAAGTATCTTTTTTATAAATAGGTAGTTAATAATATATATTTGTTAACCAGGGTAGTGTAGCAGATACAGATGTAAGGGTGTCAGTATAGTATAGATGTGAAACCCCATATAAATGCAAGTGTCCCATACAATATAGCCACAAAAGAATATAATATAATGAAAGCACATGGGGGGGGGTGTTATGGAAGGGAAACATACATATCATAAGACGTCATTAAAAAGGAATCAACCCCACAATCCTGATAGTCCATAAAATGAAAGCTGAACAATCCTAAATTGTGCTCAGCTATGCTTAGCTGGAGTAAGCACTGCTTAAATTTGTATAATTAGCAATAATTAGTGTAGTTAAGTGGATTTGTGCACTGGTAAGCAGTCCTTAGCATCTACCCCTTTAAGCAATGCTTATCTGTGCTAAACGGGTTTGCCCATTGCATAGCTTATCTCAGCATATTCAAAATTGGCCAATCATAGCAATCCAGCCCTATTTAAAACTCACAGGTGGGAATACAACCATAACCAGTTTTAGCTGATCACTGCCGGCACTATGGCTGGCATTGAAGTGTGCACTTTCGGTCACAGTGTTGGGGCATTCAGGAGTCCAAGGTCATGATTGGACTCCTCGTAAAACCCCATGAAGGGAGACTGCTGCAGGACCAGTACCAGGGCTCCCAATACAGAGCAGAGGCCTGAGACCGTCTTGCACATGACCTCACCAGAGCTACTGGTATTGCTTGGACTGGTGAGCAGGTCTGGTATCATTATGCTGACCTGAAGAGTAGGAAGAGGGACCTCTTGGACTAGTGGATCCAAGATGCTCGGGCACAGAATGTCACAGCAGTATGTAAGTACCAGTATCAATTATTGTGTAACAAAGTCCAGCCTAAGTATGATATGGATATGTATGCATAAATGTTTCTTTATCTCCTGTACAGATGCAGATGAGAGGGCTGTGAATGTGGATGCCCACACCAGCAGGCTGCTAAGGCTGCATCTTGAGGCTTATGAGTGCAAGTCTAGCTTGCAGTAGTCTGGGCAAATAAATAGAAAGGCTGCCAGTAGTTAGAAATGTGTATTGTTAGTACTGAATAAACGAGACACTAGCTGAGTAAAATTGATGTACAGGATATATATCAATAAAAGTGTCAGTACCTGTCAATAAAAGTCAATACCCTAGACAGTTATGTTTACTTTGCTATATGATAGTATGAATCTGAATGTGTACAGGTTCTGCACAGAAACTATGGTTCTGAGAGCATTAATTAATTGAAGCTCATCTGACAAAGATTGTGGAGTTGTACAACAGATTAACTATAAGAAATGTTCCATGCACCAAGATCTGATCCCTGAATAGTAAAGTTGTGTTAACCATTGTTTCCCATACTGTAATATGTGAAGGTATGACTATACAGTATAAGAACTATCCGCCTTCAATGAATGTCAGAATTGCAAAGCAGATTGTCCAAACAAGAGAGTATTATGCAGAAAACAGTAAAAAAAAAAAAAAAAAAAAAAACAGTTCTCTAATAGCTCATTGTGATGAAATACAGCCTTTTTGTACCATTTTGCACAAACAGCCATGGTTCAAACCCTGGGACTGGTATTAAGCTGTATGCATAATCATATCTAAAAATATGTGAATATGTATAGAAACAGTCAGGTATTATTAACAGAAATTTCTTGCACAGGTCCACCAGGTAAGAAAAGGTATAAATGAGCTGTAAGAAGGCTGTAATTATACACAGTGTACAACATCCACTGTCCAACCCCAAGGCTACAAATGACAGCAAGATAAGTAAATGCACCAAGTAGTCTCCACCAAGAAATGTCCCTCAAGTGTCACGCTGTCACAGCTAGTGATCACTGCCACCAACACCATGGGTGACCAATAGAAATCAAGGCAGAGTATGGCAGTACCACACACACAAATACAGTATGAGTGCACATATGTAGCCTTGACTATGCGAATATGGGGAGAAACAGTCAGGTAGTGTTAACAGTAATTTCCACCACAGTTCTGCCAGGTAAGAAAAGGTATAAATGAGCTGTAAGAAGGCTGTAATTATACACAGTGTACAAACATAACACTACCCAACCCAAGGCCATAGGTCGATGCAAAGTAAGGTAATACCTGGAGAGTAATGATTAGAGCAAAGATCATTAAAGTTATGAGCAATTGAAGCCTATACAGTTATTAACTGACATCTCTCTCTCTCCCACCCTATCTGCACCAATAATCTAAACACATAAATCAACGGGTATGTTTTTCACCAAACCTACTGTTGGGACATGTGTCCTATTGTTCTACACATATTTAAACATTTGATTATTAATGTTCCCTTTTCAAATACTATCATTGGTGGCCTATTGCTATCAATGTAACCTGCATGCTGTTATAATGTTCACAGTGGTTCCATATATGCATGTGTTCTGTTTGCTATGCAACTGTTTGAAATCTGTTGTTTTCGTTTAATGGGAACACCCATGCATGCTGTTATAACCAATCCTGGAATGTGTTGTTCATGACTAACCAACATATGTTGTAAAACCTCAACACCATATCATGTCTGGAAAGGCTGATCCCAGCAGATCCACCTGTCCCACCTCAACTGGCCATGACACTGGGCCTCAGCATGTCTGGGACCCAACCTGGAACTTTTTTGTCTGCTAGTCCTGCACCACCTTTGGGTGGAACCACCTCAGGGGATGAGGCCCATCACCCTGGGAGTGGCTGCGGACAGGACATCGTCACCCATAGTCATGTCCGGAGATTGGTGCGTAGTGAGCTTTGAAAGGAGTTTGGAGATCAGCTACACCAGCTAGAGGGCTGTATGGTGCATCTTGAGGGTCATCCTGCCCCTCCTGCTCAACCCCCAGCACAGCCACCTTTGGGGCTGTGAAAGTGCATCTATTTGGGGCTCGTGGGTGTCTAATTCCCAACCAACCTCTCCATCCAAGGTGTTTACCCCCACATGTGTCATATACCACCCCTGTCTGCTCTCTTGTCTGTCTTGTCTATCTTCCTACCCAACCTACCTCCCCAAGTATACCTACTATCCTTCCCCAGCATCCCATTTTCACCTTATTAAAAAAAAGGGCAATCTGTTCCCACAAAAAAATGTCGCTCCATACATACCAGTCCATTTCGCATGTGTCCATGGGACATATGTACTCTGGTCTAATTGGCTTACCAACACATTACTGTTGCCCTCACCCCTGTCTCAGGGGTTTGTGTGTCCAAATTCACCTCCAATTTCTGTATAAATGCACAGCTGTTACTGTATCACAAATGGACAGCTATGGACCTTACCTACACCCATCCTGCACATCCTTAGCTATCTTTCATATTGTTTTTCCCTCTGTATGCCCCCTTTTTCACCACTTTCCTATCACCCTCTTTTCTTTTAAAG